>NC_056706.1:17554210-17754210 GCF_018831695.1 Puntigrus tetrazona | reverse complement strand
TCGTTTCCTTACGTTTTCAAAATGCTCTCGAGGTACTTTGAATCAAAGCAATACAGAAATCTTGGCCAGGACACGTCCGGGAAAAAAGTTACGTATGGCCACCCTACCTAAACCTACAAAATACTGCTAAATGTTAAAGTGGTAAAGAAATGCATTAGTCAATGCAGTCGTGCCATTTTAACTTCCTTTTGAGTTGTTTTGCTGAACCCCAGTTTACGGTTCAGAAAAATATAATTAGTAATTATGTGAGAATTAGGCTTTATAAATCGAAAATGTGGAACGTAAAATTATACTTTGTGTGAAAATAAAATAAAATAATAAAAGTTGAGGGAGTTGCACTGTCTCTAGTGTTCTTTTCAACTGGAGTATGCAGCGTTTCGTATGTATAAATACATTTTTGGAGTTTGTAGAGGCACGTATTTCCAATGAGCCTGTGCATGCCATGTATCTTTCCTATGTATCTCTCTTTATGTCTGTCTGTCTGGTATCTAATTAGAACATCTGTTCATCTATCCATCAACCTGTAGGGGCGTCTGTCTCTCCATCTATAGTAATTAAATACAGTATGTATCCATCCATCTGTTCATTTTCCTCACTGTCTTTCAATCAGTCTTTCTCTTTCTTTCTTAAATTAGTATTAATTCAGTTTCATTTAATGACTGAATAACCGTAATTTAATATCCTTACGTTCAAATTTGAATTGCAGTTCTGCATTCTTTTTTCTACCTTAATTCAAATGCAGTTATTGAATTGGACTTTTACAGGCAAACTTAATTTAGTTCTGAAAGGTGCGCAATTCCTGCTGGCAAGCAGTATCATCTGGGGAAATTCTAGCTATATCTAGGGACTAAAACCACTAAGGAACCACTCACACTTACTTCAGAAGGTGTTAAAATTCAGTTCATGTGGATACTAAAGAGAGAGGTTTTTAAGAAAAGCGTATTAGTGTGAAAAAGGGTGTGAGGTCAAACCACTATAATAGGTACTGCTTGAGTTTTAAAATGAGATGTTATATTTCGAGAAGCTGTACCATTTAAGTACTCAGTATTGTACTTCTTAGCTCAATTCTTAGCTTATTTACAAAGACTTTAACCCATGGCCAGAATAGAGCAAGAGTGAAGCTCTACATGTTTCCACTGTCCACAGAGAGCTTACAAACCTCTAAAATCCATTAAGTCAATGTCACTTGGCAGTTACTTCCTTTATTTAAACTATAACCGTCACTTACAACATAATATATATATATATATATATATATATATATATATATATATATATATATATATATATATATATACAATGGTACAATGAGATATGAAAACAACTTCCCTTTTTTAAAAATAGATAAAAAACACATTCAGTGGAAACAAGCTCTTCTTTGGACAACTAGAGAAGCATGAGAAACTCAATGAGTCACACAAGCAAGTTTCTGCTCAGCTTTGAAGGGCTTTTACACCTGCTGAGAAGACAAAAACCTTGGCGAGCTGTTGCAATTTGAATCCTAACGTATGCAGATATTTTTGCATAAGCAGCTGACTCTATAGTCTTGGCAGATGTAAGTCTTTTACACTGGTATGCAACAGGAGCTTCAAAAACACAACTGCGGTTACAAAGCCTGGAACAAAACACGGGACCAAACCTGGAAACTTTGATATAAGCGCTATGCTACGCAATCAGGCGTCAAATGAGGCGTTGCACCACAATATTCCAAAACAGAAAAAAAAGGCAAAAGCAGTGTCTTTTCCAATGCTGGAAAGAGGCAATCACACAATTTAAAATCAGTGTTAAATACCGGAAAGGCGATTTCACACAGTTTCTGGATCCAGTCCTCCAGTTCAGCTGTCTCAACAGCGAAAACAAATGTCTTTTCAGTTGTCTCCACCAAAAAAGGTCCACAATCCCGTGGACAGCCTTCGACATCAGCCTCCGAAACACGAATGCAGTCGCTCATTTTTATCACCTAAAAAACAATAACATAAAACTCAGAAATTCAGATTCATTTATTTTGAAATGTATGCAAACAAGTGGAACGACACGGCTGCATTTAAATACGCTCAAAGATTTACGAACTGTGTGGGTAGTATTATGCATGAACATTTTTTTTTTTCCCTTTCCAGATCTGATCATTTTCCATGTGCGTTAATTTCAAAAGATAGCTTGTGAACATCCTACTTTTGTATGGATTTCTGTTTGTCAATTTTTACAGCAGAAGTGGGAACAGAATAAATGGCACTTCCTGCTAATTGTTTGTACGTGTCCGCCCACGCATAAACACATGTGCGTGACCCCCCCACCGAGTTTGATTGTTCGTGTACCGTGACTCATCAAGGATCTACATCACCCTCCTCAGATACGCCACATCTTATTTGTTACGTTCGCAGTACATGGAAAATCTGAGTTCCACGGTTTCTTGCTCACCTTTTTGTTTTCCTGTTTGCGATTGGCTTTCTCCAGCGTGCTGCCAGCTCCATCTTTAAACTCAAAAAACTCGAGGCGAGAGATGGAGCAGGAGCTCTCTCGGTACAGCACGGACCAGACCTTACGCCATTTCTGAAACAGAGAGAAGATAAATGGCTGAAAGTGACGTAAACTCTTAACAATTTTTGTGTTTATTTGTGCTGTTCTTTAGGCATGCACAAAAATGATAAGTCTAATATAAGTAATATGCCTTATTATATTACAGAATGTCTAATATAAAGGAACATTAGAAGAAAGCACCTAACATATTACAGCCATGAAATATAATATTGGGACAAAACCTCACTCATATATCGATGGGTAGGTTGAATCACTGCGTTGTCAAACTTTTTTTTCCACGAAAAGCTATTTACTCACGCGCAATCTTATTTTCACATAAGCGTGTTTATTTTTTACATTTTTAACATGTGACATGCAAAAACAGTTTCTTAAGTTTACTCAAACGCGTCTATAGATCACATCATGATGATCACTTCTGGTTAATCTGACACAAAGCTAGATTAAAGATTAAAGATAGATTAAATCAACAAACATTATCCTACTTTTTCATAATGTCAGTGATATTGCCAACAAGTTGCGCTCGTCTTTGACCTTAAAATGAGAAGTGGTTCATTTAAAAATAGCAAGAGTACATCTTCCCATAATGGTTTTTAAGCTAAAAGTCACTAACAGTCTAATAGTCTCATTCCGTTGTCTCAAGTGACCAAGGATGGTTGAATCACATCAACTGATAGCATTTAAAGTGTGAGATTTCTTATTCAGGAAATAACCATAATAAGAATCTCGGTGGTACGGACATTACCTACTATTTTAGAGAAAGTCATGGCTTCAAACAGCACATAATCTATTACAGATGCAACACATTCATGTGGTTTCCTAAAGAGACAGCTCTGATCCTACTGCTAACATTAGCTCACTTTAATGGACTCCAGCAGCCCATAAGTCCTCTAAATTATGCCAACAGACTATTCCTCTACTGCAGTCCCATATGGCGGAACCAACAATATTATCAGTGGCATCAATCAAAATGAATTGAAAATGGTTTTAAATGAAAATATGGACAAGTTAAAGTGGATCACGTTCACAGTTCAGGAAGTTGTTCATGACTTCCAGTGAGCTTAATATGATTCATGAATTTCTCTCTTGTTGTAATAGCTCAATAGATATGGAATATTTGGCGACAAACATGTGGTTCAAATTAGGCAACGTGAAGGCTGCTAATTGAAATTCATAGGCCCAGCAAGCTGCACACAAATGCATAATGTCTTATTTTCCCAATGACATTTATCTTTTTTCATATCAACATTTTTCCATACTAATCTGTAAATTACTGCAAATTTAAAATGCTATATATATATATATATATATATATATATATATATATATATATATATATATATATATATATATATATATATGTATATATATATATATATGAAGTATCGGAGTACTGCTCAACATCATGAGTACAGTAGTGATGCCTTTCCAATAGGCCTTAATGTTAGGACAGATACCAAACGAACTTGCACACTTATTAACCATCAAATAAAATAAAATGCAACAAAATAAAATTATATTATGTGTCTGAGATATGAACAGCTGCTCTGCAACAGCACAGACAAACGCACACAAAATTATAGGTGTTATAGAGGAACTAAAAAAGGGCCAACTGTCCAGTAGTATTTTGCAACAGAACATTTTGAAACCATCTGAGATGCTGCCTATAAAAAAAAAAAAAAACATGGTAATATTAATATGTAATATTCATGGTTTTCTCTATTTAGCGGTAATTTCTGTATTTGAGCAGCTACAACCTTCGGTCAGCCTTCATTTTGTTCTATGACAGTAGTTTCAGATCATTACCGTAAAAGAACACATTTGTTCTTTAATATAAGCCACCTGGTGAGAAAAGCACATTCTGTCTTACCTTCCCAAACCGCTGCTGTTGTAAATACAGCATCCCCTTCTTTCTAATGTCCTCCTCCATTTCTCTCCGTCTTGTCTCCGACAGCTCCTTAAGACCGTCTCATCTAATGTATCATACTTCTGCTAAACTTGCTTGTGACGCAAACAGCATCTCCAAGTTCCGCCATATCTACTTCCTGTATAGCCCAAAAAAAAGTTTACACTTCTTTGCAGAGCTGTGCAAGCCTCTGTATAAGCCAAGCCACAAAGATTACTCAAGATCATGTTTCCTCATGTTATTTTGCTTGAAGAAGAGAGGAAACAACATTGTATTTTAAATTGAAAAACATCACAAACTGTTTAAACCCAGGAAATTAGATAGATGGTTTAACATTTTTTGCATTATTGAGGCCTGAGAGTTTTATTATCATTATGCTGTTGAGAATTTAAGCAGTAAATTGCTCATCTTAAAAATTATTTTAAAATATTAAACAAGAAGGTATTGTAAGCAACGTCACTGGTTTATATTTGTCACATAAGAGCTATTTTAAGATGGTCTTATTTTTCAGGGTCTGTGGTCAACAGCAAACTTCCTGCTCTCTGGTGTGTCAAGTTTCCATCACACTCACACACACACACACACACACACACACACGCAATTCAACGTACCATCCAGACAACGAGGGGTGCCTTACTGACCATTTTTCCAGCTGTTTCAGGATAGACAAATGCTATTAATCAATCATTGTCCTGTATGTTAAATAATTTAATGAACACAATACCAGTAATAATCTTACTATGCACCAACATAATGTCTGTCATGTGTACATTTATTATAATGTACGTTGTCAAAGGACAGTGCTGTCTCCCAATAAGTGATGAGCTTCTGTAAAGCTGCTTTAAATATATATATATATATATATATATATATATATATATATATATATATATATATATATATATATATATATATATATATATGCACACAATCTCTAAAGGCCTGTGATATAAAATGTATTTAAATAAATGTATTTAATGATGACCCAATTCTAATTCCATATATTCCTGAGACCCAGCTATGGGGTTTTTACCTCTGTAGTGAAGATTATATTTTAGTGGGTTTCTCCCGAGACCTCACATGTCCCGTACAGAACACATTCAGGGCTTTACAGAGATGCCAAAAGCTTGGAAGTTTCACCGTGACAACAATGTAATGAAAAAAATACTTAATTCAAAAAACTTTTGTTCTGGGTCTCAGGAGGATATTAGGCCTCTGTCTGGATCGAAGCATTAATGCAACACAGCTGCCAGATCCACAAACAAATCCCTGCATTTAGTTGACCGCAATCAAACAGAACGCTGTCCCAGATTTTTTCAGAAGAAAACGAGCTGCACGCCTGTGCTAAAGTTTGCCTCCACGACGATACAGCGAGTCGTGGGTGTTTTACAGGGCGTCCTTGAAAACAGTACTATGTAGTTATTAAGTTTCCTGTTGTTTGCTTATTGGTCCAAAATGAAATGATCCCATCCTAAGTCTCTATAGTTTTAAAGTTGAATTCGCTTATCATTCAATGGCAAAAATAGGTCATATCACAAGTAACTGATCACCGCTTTAATTTTTGCCTGTTGTATAAACAGCATGAAACCTATGTCGAGGTTTAATGCTTAATGGTTGGTTTATGACGTTAAGTTACCTCAAATCAAAAAATATGAAGAGCAATGAAGAGCAGATGCTTCTAAGTGGTATCTTCTCACTGCCCTCTAGAGCCTCAAAGCAGTACTGCACATGACCGGTCATCATCACACCACACACACACTTCAGTAAAGATCGCTCTCTGTGACCAATATAAAGCGTAATTTAATTATTTAATGAATTGTAAAAGAGACCAAACAAGGCATAAAAAAACGGATGAGGAAGAGAGACGTTTTTATAACATTTGTTTGTCGTTAGCCTTTCTGTTGTTGTTGTTTTGCAACTTTCTGTTAGTACTTCATCTAACCTCTAAACTGTCAGCTTTATATTTTTGCCTCATAAGTTCCTCTGACTTATTTGTCGTTTTACTGTTGCTTGTCTGTTATTCTTCCTAAGACACAAACATGAACTCTTCCTGTTGTCTTCGTGCTCTCTTTATTGATTACAATAAATCCTCCCACGAGACTGATGATCTTTCACTCAGCACATGGATCTCATTTTACACAAAACTGGAAGGAAAACAAACGCATGGAAATGGCTTTAAGAGTCTGGAACTGCTTTTCTTTATTCAAATCAGACAGAGGCAACTCTTTCGGGGAGCGGTGAGGCCTTTTTTAAGTGGCTATCATGGTTTAGCATTAGCCATGCAGTGAATGCTTCGGGGGGGTTTGAGCGTCTGTGGTGACTGTGCTTGATGGAGACCAAAAGAAAAAATGAACAATAGCAATTTTGTTATTTTTGCTCTTTGCCTCGAAACTATGCTTTCCCAACCAGCAATAAGTAAATCTGGTAAGCTATATGAATTAATCTGCATGCCTTTTGGGTCTACTGCATTTCCTAAAGCTATTTGTTTGAATTTAAAGCCTTTTTTCGTCTTCCATCTCGGTGCCAGTAATGTCTTTTCATGACACAGGATATTAGTGGATTCTTGGGCAGAGAAGGGAAGCCCCTCGCTGCTGGCTCTGGAAGTTCACACGATCCCCTGAATATTTCCACAGTTTTCCATAGAATTTGAGGAAAGAAAAATAACTGGTGGCAATGAAACAGAAACCAACATCTCTCTCAGACTACTGGAAAATATAGATTTTTTGTCTTGGGAACTGCCATACAGACAAATATCGCAAAGTATCAGGATGTAAAAACTTAAAGGAATAGTACACCCAGAATCGAACATTTGTTGAAAATGTACTCATCCTCAGGCCAACCAAGCTATATAGATGAACTAGTTTCTTCATCGCAACAGTTTTAGAGAACTTAAACATTACATCACTTGATCATCAGTCATTTCAGTGAATGGGTGCCGTCAGAATGAACAGCTGTTAAAAAAAAAATTCCACTAATCCACACGATTCAATAGGTTAACATCTTGTGAAATGATAGTGAGCAGTGACAAGGGGGCCCATGGAGAGCTTATATACTACCCATAAAGTCAAAAACTTTAGCACGTCTAGTGGAGGTGTTTTGGGTTTTCAGAGTGTTTGGTTGTTTAAGGCAAGAGGAAACCGTTCGGTCCCAGGGTGCTCTCAGTCTGAAGTGATTTAGACCTTACAGCAGGCTAATTGCTTTAACAGTTGACTGCTGGGTGAAAGTCGTGCAAATGCACCCTTAAAACACATGTCGTTGCATTTGGTTTGTTATGCACACTGTTTTTGGTGTATAACTCTACGTTAGTGTTTTTTACCGTACAATAAAGTACATTTGTAAAAGACCATCAAAAGTTCTTTGTTGGTTTGAAAAAAAACCTGGTGTCAGAATGTGAATCTTTTACACATTTGAAATAAAGGAGTAATACAGCATGACTTAAAATTACATGCAGAGCTGTTATAATTATTCTGAATTAAAGGCACCAGAGAACATCATAAGAGGGCAGAAGAGAAAATGGGGTTAAATATCTGTTATCCGTGGCCGTTCTGTTAAATACAGGACTCTGCTCTACTAAAAGGTGGAATTAGAGGGTTAAGAGATGTTTACTGTATATCAATAAGTAGCCTCAGGGTGTTTGTTGTATTTCCATCAAAAGAAATCCAACCTGCATGCACATGTACCAAAGAATAGGATCCCTGTTTTTTTGTGTCTTAACACAGGAGATCATAAAGATATATTAGAGCCAGCTGTGTGCTCAACTGCCTCACGCAGATCTGACACACACTCACTCAAAAAAAAGGCTGGTAAAAAAAAGGGATGCCACATGTGGAAACAGACAAACTCACCGGCTACACACATTCTGCTTTAAGTAGAAACGGATGGATTGTGAAGAACAGAGTTTGCAAAAACGTCAAGCACAAATTGGACAGCAGTAAGTTCTCAAACAACAGCGGCCTTTCGGAGAAGACAAGAGCGACAGGGATTTTTCAGTGACTCTATCTTACACCGTTCCTCCAGCAAGTAAACGTCTGGTACTGATCCATTCGGGAATGAAACTTACGGCTACATCTGAAATTGCATTCTTCTTTTTGATTATTTTGCGAGTGTAAATTCTATAGCATGAATGTTTGTAGTACGAATGTCATCTAGATGTACTGCATTCATCGCTCTTTTATTGTCATGTGACCTACCGACATAAGCTGTGTTGCTTCAGTGTCATTCAAAATCCTCTCCCGTGGCCTCATGGGATAGAAAAGTGTGAATGAATGTGTGTCTACTGTTGTACCTAATGTATTAGTTACTCAGTTTCAATTCTTTATTGAGATATTGTATAAATGTTATACTTTTTTTATAAATACAATTACAACTATTTGTGAAAGGGACAATTACAGCATTCCATTTCAGTATATTCCAAATGTTACATTCCTAACAAAAAGTAATTATAATATGCATTTACCAAAAATTGATTTGTCCAGCTCACGTTCAGATTTTACAGTTCTTCATGTTTTGCTATTCAGCTTGTCACTCTATGAAGAAAAGCACCGGTGAAACAAAAGAGACATTCAGCTCCAGCAGCTACTCTCTGTACTGAATTTCAGAGCTTCTAGCAGCTTCCAGACTACTCCACTCTCTCATTGTGTGTTTTTTATTCATTTTAGAGGCCTGGGCCACTGGGAATTTATTTAAGCTTCTTCCTAGTCGTCTCCATGTTTGATTATCCAGATGTAGAAAAAGCTCTGGAGGGCAATGTTTTTTTAACAGGCTTACTATTTTTTACGTCGTTTCTTGAGCGTCTTCTTGCCATGTCTAAAGCCGAATGGCTAAAAGTATAAAGACATTGTTTTTCTCCTCGAGGGTGTTGGGATCCGAAGTTTAGTAATAATCCCTGTCATAGTCCTGTAATTGGTCATAGCTCATCATTTCATTTAAGTTTTGCTCCAAATAGGTAGACATCTCATCTGGGTAAAAAAAAAAAGACAAACACATTACACTGTGCATGAAGCTAACTGAACAGGAAATATTACTGTAGGCCATTAGCCCAGGGTATAATTTTTTACCTGGTGGCAGGACTCCTAAAACCGCTGTGGCTGAGACATGGCCAAGCTCGTTTCGAGCGATGCACCTGTATGTGCCAGAATCCATCTGACCGGCCTCTTCGATCTGCAGCCAACTGGAAAGTTCATATTTCTGAGGGCCACCTCGTGACTACAGGAAAGACGGAGAAATGGAAAGGCTGAGGTGGATCCCGACACACTTTTTCCTATCTACTGAAAACAAGATCCTTATATAAATTTTGTAGCTCTTGACAAGCTCATTAATGGATCTAACCGGGAACGCCCTTTCATGTCCCAAATCTTGAAGCCATAAACACCTGCAGTAAATCATTAGACATGAATTTATTCACATTTTCTGCACTTACTTTGTGGAAAAATCTGTGTAATTCGGTGTAATGGATTTCAATATGGTATCAGCCAAAATGGGCAATGAATGAAAATGTACTCACTCTCAGGTCACCCAAGATATAGATGAGTTTGTTTCTTCGTTACAACACATTTGGAAAAAAGCAATTATATCGCTCAACAATGGATCCCCCTGAAGTGAATGGGTGCCGTCAGAATGAAACAGCTAATAAAAGCAAAACTAATTTACATTACTCTAGTCCAACAGTTAAGATCTTATAAGCTGCATGTTATCAAGACGTTTTAGCTTCCAGCTAAATATGAGTCATCTATCCATTATATTGCTTTCTTCTGTGAAAAACTCATTTTGTCTACAGAAATATGCAAAACAAATAAAATTCTGCAAACAAAGTCCAAAACCGGTTCTAAACAAATATGTCAGTGGATTTTGATGTGGGAGGACAATAGAGGAAGTGATGATTTTTTTTTTTTTTTATCAGCTGTTTGGGCTCTCACTCTAACGGCACCCATTCACTACAGAGGATCCACTGGTGAGCAAGTAACGTGATGCTAAATTTTTCCAAATTTGTTCTGATGAAGAAACAAACTCATCTAAATCCGTGAGGCCCTAATCAAGATTATATATCATTTTACAGGGTTTCTGTTTGAAAGTACTTTACCTGAACCGATATGTGGGGATCATCACCAGGTAAAATGACCTCTTTTCCATCTTTCCTCCATTCCACTAGCGCCATGGGAAATGCAAACACTTCACAAAGAAATGCTATACTGCTGCCCGTTACATTTACCAGATTATGCGGCGGCACCTTGATGATAGGGACTTACCAGAAATACAGAGAAAGGGAAAAAAAGTCATATCAGAGATCACATTCAGAAAGCACTTCCTATGTCAGCCCAACTTAAAGAGCTGTTTAAAGGTCATAAATCTCCTCTTTAAAGTCACTGGGAAAATTATAGGGGCCAGGTCCAAAATTCCCAAGTGCTGGAAGCCCAGAGAAAAACACTCTTGAGATAACACTTTAAATCACTTGTGAAGGAAAATAAGAAAGAGACAAACAAAACAAATGAACAAATAAGCAAATAATGAAAGAAAAATGTTGATTAGAGGGGGGAACAACATGTGTGATAACTTTATGATTAAAAACATTTATTTAAAGAAAAAAAGTTTTAGCTTTGAGATGTTTATTCCATGCTTTAAATAATAATTATAATAATAATAAAAATTTGAGATACTCCCAATAATAAATAAATATTTAAAGCTTAGGTGCCATTATATTTATTAAAGAAAAACAAAAACAAATTTATTTTTATATATATATATATATATATATATATATATATATATATATATATATATATATATATATATATATATACTACTAAACCATGTATGAATGAAAGAATGCCAAAAATATTAATTTTGCTATAAATAAATGCATATATATATATATATATATATATATTTATTATATTATATATTATTATTATTATTATTATTATTATTATTAAAACAACAACCTTGTGGTGTTTATTCCATGTAAATACCATGTATAATACCATATAATAGATACATACATTTCTATATATTCAAAAGTCAATAAAGAAACACCTAAATAAATACTGGTCGGTTCATACCTGTTCTGCAAGGCCCGTCGCTCACATTGAGTGCAGGATTCAAATAAGCCGCTTCTTTATATTTGCAGATATTCATGTAAGTCTGTCCGTCTGAGCCACACAGAGGTTTCTGGTACAAACACACACACTGGGCTTCCGGCTCCTCTGCGTCCGCTCCATCCGACCGGTCCGGTTTGCACTCCAGGTTCTCCCCGCACAGCCCGTAATAGACGTTTCTCTGGCCCAGATCGCAGGTCTGTCCCTCCAGGTTGGCGCACTGAGAGCAGCAGCCGCAGCCGTCCCGCACCAGCCCGGCTCTGCAGCTCAGCGGGAGCGGGCACAGCTCCGGAACGCACTCCTCGCACTCCTGCGTCCCGTTCCCCTCGCCAAAATCATCCGTGCCTTTGTAATAGTCAAAGGTGGCCAGGTCCTCGTCCATGTAGTCATCTTTGTAACTGGGGAAAGCGCCTGCGGGTCCGCAGCTCAGAACCAAAACGCCAAGCGTAACCACGTGCATTAACATCGTGAGAGCTTGAATCCCGTTGCCGGGCTGTGCATGCAATAAATGCAACCTTTTCCCCGAAGCTGCGGCTTCATCCCCGGCCGTCGTTCTGCGTGTCTCCGCTGCAGCCTCTCAGCCTCTCAGACCATCTGTGGCTGAAAGAAAATAAACACAGCTATCCTCCCCCACGCCGCTTCGTCCTATTATTGGATGCCAGAGGTGCAGGAAAAAAAAATCATGGGGAATTTTTGAGGTGCGTTAGAAGTTTGCCAAACTACAGCCTACATTTTAACGAATTTAAAGTGCATTTACAAGACTCTGATTTTTGGAAATAATCGCATTATTCGTGCGCACGTAGACGTGGAGGCTGATATAGTTACTGCTGCTTAATTTATAGTTTCCTCTCGGTGTGAACAGCCTTAAAGAGTGCCACCCAAGCTGCTGTGACCACGCTCACTTTATTAGCTTTTTTTACAGTGCCTAGACAATGGGCCAATCAGCATAAGCAATGACAAATTAAACAACAGCATAGCAAATAGCCTGTAAACATTATTTATTAAGTTTAACACATTTGACAACCTTAAACATTCCTGATTTATCTGTAACTACACAGACACACACACACACACACACACACACACACACACACACACACATATACATATATATATATATATATATATATATATATATATATATATATATATATATATATATATATTTTTTTTAACCTGTTAAATACTTAAAAATAAAAAAACAAAAAAAATTACAATAAAGACAGTCTTATTAAGACTCACTTCAAAAATAGATTCAATCCCAGTTCAAATTTGCCCAAGTATTATCAAAAATATTTCTAAATAAATACAAGCAGCCGCATTAGAGCTAACATTAGCATCAAGTTACAATTATGAGATTAATAGTACAATTTTACTCAAAACTCACTTTACACCACCCATCGAGTGTTTTTAATAACTTCCGATCACGTGTGGAAGTTGGTCGTTTACTGGTATTAAAATATATGCTATTTATAGCCTTTTGTATGGCTCTACAAATTTGCATTTTATATGTACACATATTATTATGAAAATATTCAGAAATACATTCAGAGTATAATACGCATTAGTCCAGGGCTGTCTAAACTTGGGCCTGTCTGGTGTAGGCCCAGATAACACGTATGTCCACAAGATGTCTGTCAAAGATCGCTTGATCTGGAAAACATCTGCTGTGTACACACATCTGACAGATGTCTTTAAGATGTCAGTTTTACACATGATCCAAAACATAAACATCTTAGAAATCAGTGACCAGGAGCTGTTCAAGCAATCAGCGATTAGCGATTCTGTCACCTCCTCAAATCTCTATTTACAACTACGGTGAAAGACAGGACTAACATACGTGTCTTTTCTATTTATTTATATAGTTAATATAATGAATGCACCTTAATATAACAATTAAAATAATGGAAACAATAAGAGACTTCAAAATCAATACAAAAAAAAAAAACATTTTCATTGTTAATGTACACACTGTGGTCACAGTGGTTTAACTATAGCCTAGCATCATTTACAAATAAAAAAATAAAATGTAAATTTTTTGGCATTTGTTTTTATTCTCTTTTTAATTTTCAGTGGAAGGACGAGAGTCTTAGAAATCGTCAGAAATGCAATCAGTATTTAATGTAGTGCTTAATACTTAATAGTATTGACTGTTTCTCTCTGGTGCTGCTCGAATAGTTCCGAGTTCTCAGAGTTCCGCTCTCAGTTATGACATCATAATGGAGAAGCAGCTCTAAACTGCTAGTCTGACTGATTTTCTTCTGTTGGTGTGTTAGGAGTTTAGAGTTAGGAGCTACTTTCGTGACTTACTGAAGATATAGATTAAAAATTAGAAATAGATTAAAAGAAAAAAAAAGCATTCAGTGTCCACAATGGCACTGTTTAGCAGTACATTTAGACAACTTTTTGAGCGTTTTGCTCGCTTCTTGCGCCGAAGAGAGTCGCCTTTGAGGGCACAGCAGTATTTAGCGCAAGAACAGGCGGCACAAGAGAAACTTCCAGAGGCATCGGTGACGAAGAGCGAGGCTTTCGACGTCACCAAAAACAAGAAACTCGGGAGGAGATGCCGCCAAGTAACTTACCTGAGCAGCTTGCGTTGAAAAAAATAAATAAAACTCAGTAATTGCTAGTTAATTTCACTCTTAATCACAAACATTAACACTTTGAATTAAATGTGAAATGCTGAAAATAGAAAGAGTGAAATAGTGTTGTCTTGCATAATATACAATGATCTTTATTCACAAACTTGGAACTTTGTGTTTTTAGCATGGAGGGAAAGAGAAGGAAAGACAGGTGAAGAGAAAGGTGAAGAAGGAGAGAGGCATGAACGAGGGAGGAAGTCTTAAAGACATGGCTGGCAAAGAAAGAGATACAATTTGTCTTGAAGAGATTCTGCCAAGAGAGTCTGCCAAGTTCAGAGAGATGCAGAATCTAGACAATTTGATGGAGAAAAGTAGTGAGCATAGAGATGCCGGAGAAAAGAAAAAGAAGAAGAGAAAGCTGAAGGAACGAAACACCGCTGAGCCTACTCCACGTCTTGTGGAGGTCAAACCTCAGCAAATTCTCGTTAGTCCTGCAATGAGAGCTTCCTTCTTGACGCCAATAGAAGAAGTTTCAGTGCTTCCAAGTGTCTCTGAAGACCTTCTTCTACCGGCTGCTCGCTTCAGGCCCCTGCCGCCAGTGACCAAACCGGCCACATATCCTCAAAATCCAGAGAAAGTGCTATGTTCTCCTCTTCGAGTGAGTCCTCCCAAACAACTGGTGGTTCCTCCAAGCCCCACTCCGGGATCTGATGAAGGCGTTGATCTGCAACTTTCTTCACCTAAAGCCAGCAGCCCGGTGCAGCCTCAGCCGTCCACTTCTTCTCTGTTTGAGCCGCCTCCAGAACTCACGCTCATCGACATAGAGGATGAGGATACAGTACGTGGAGTACACTGGTAAGACCTATCAGGCATGGGACTTAAAGCCTGAAAGCCCCCGACTGCTGGAGGCAGATATGAAACCAAGAAAGATTATTGCTTGGCTGGAGAGTGACAGCGAGGAGCTGGAGAAAGTGTGGTCGAGGGAAGCGTCGGAGGTCCAGGGATGTGAGGACGAGGCAGATGAGCCTGTTGAAATGGGAGGCTCTGAGGACATCAAAGGGCATTTCGACAACGACGCCTCTCAGAAAAAGAAGGAGCTGGACGAGCACATGATGAAGCTCTTCTGTGTAACCTCTCCTGAAGGTCCCAAAAATGAGACCAAGCACAATGTGCATGTCCAGGAAGAGCCACGGAGCAAAAGAAAAGTACCACTTTTTCTGTTAACCTGGGCAGAAAACAAGGCCAAAACAAAGGAGGAGAAGAAAATACGGAAAGAGAAGGAGCGAAGAGAGAAAAAGTTGCTGCTTGAACGCTACAGGAATGATCCGGAACTAAAGCACTTGTTGATCAACAAGCACAACCGCCACCACTGCTCCTCTGAATGATGCTCATTGATCCTTCCCAAAACAGTCAAAGTCTGTGTACAAATAAAAAAAATACATGCAAACTAAAAGCTTCATGCAAGTTCAACACATGTGTTCATTTACAGTTACATGCAGTAGTTACTCATCTAGGGACCAGTAGGTTCGACTCGGGAGGCGTATATTAATAAACTCAAATTCTTGTAGAGAAATAAAGATGTATTTGGAAGAATATTTCTCAGAAAAAATAAAGTAGGAAAATTGACAGAATTCACAAGAGCAATTAAATATTACATAACAATAAAAGAGAAATTCAGTAACATTCAATTCAATGCACAGTATTATGCGCTAATCTGGGAGCACCCGGTAACTCCAGGTTTTAGAATAAACTCACACCATGAAATAGTCACAAGAACATCAGACTATCAGATAACAAATAATATAAAAAAATAAACCTCTCAATAAGTTTCAAAAGCGAAGGTCAGTGAAAACACTTTGTAGATTCACATAAATTTCACCCAAAATACAAAAGGAAATAAAGATTCAATAGAAAAAAAGAGTCATTCATAAAAAAAAAAATCATTTGACTTTTACAATCCTTTCAGTTCAAAGATTCAGTTTGGTAAACCGATTCCTTCCATTATTCATAAATATACAAGTGAGCGAGGATTCAGAAAACTTTCAGCTGCTGTTCTTGCTTTTCCTAAAAAAGTCTTTTCAATTAAGACTTTAAAGATACGGTTTAAAAGGAATGATCAATCATGCACAATGACTTAATATTTGTCTGAACTCTATAGGAGTTTGGTCAGTGTGGTGACTATCCTTAATCAATTTGTCACATTAGTCACCTCTTGGGTCTGCTGAGGATTTAGACGCTTACTGAGCTTTTGTAAGTCCAAGGAACACCAACTTCAATGTGCATTTCTTGACATTTATTGCAGACTTGATTAGAAAAATAAAAAGTAAAACAAACTTGGCCAAAGGTGCTACAAACTTGGTTTCAAGGTTTGGCTGCCAACCAACAAAAGGTAAGGTCTAAAGACCATGTGCTCCCAGCAGGCCATGCTCCAGTAGGCCACACCCAGACCTTTAAGCCTCCATTCTCCTGCCGAGGGGCACATCTCCAAAATAAAAGACAGATGCAAAACAAAAAAGATGAACTATATAAACCTTTAAATAAAGTAAACTCCTACAGTCAGTTTATAACTAACTGCTACTATTAAATACATTTGAACAAAAATGAATGCAAATTATTTTGTGCTGTATTATCATTGCAAATATTGATGGTAACTACTCTTTTGACTTATGGACGTAATACAGTTTGAACGATTTTCTGCATCAGTACTCCAGAACTGAAGGTCAAATGATCCTTCAGAAATCATGTTTGCTCAAGAAAAATTTCGGATTATCATCAATGTTGAAAACAGTTGTGCTGCTTCATATTTTTGAAGAAATTGTGATAGATTTTATTTTTCACGATTCTCTTACGAATAGTAAGTTCAGATTCAGCACTTATTTCAAATAGAAATCTTTCGTAGCATTCTAAATGTCAGTTTTAATAAATGTAGCACATCCATGAATAATAACACTGCTATAAATAATAAACACTATGTGATTCTAGATAATCCAAACATCCTTCTTTCAGACAAACCATAACACGCACTTTTTATTTTACAATTGAATTTAGTTTCTAGAATCCTCACTTTTAATCAGCTTTTCTTTTTTTCCTCCAACAATTTCTTCAGAATACATGATAGGAATTACTTTCCAAATATTTCCAAACAATGTTCACATTAAGGGATCAAATGTAAACGGGATGAAACCCTATAATAATGTTGTAGTGTTTGGTTTGTTATTTTTATTTTCTAGAGCGGGGCATTTCACAAAATTTTACACTAATGAACTTAGTTATCATAATTAAGATCAAATGAGAAAAAACTGTTGTGATGTTACTCTTCCTTCATGGGACTTTATTTATTATACTACACTATATTACTTATTCTTACTAAAAATAAAACACGTTAGGTCAACACTAAACAACAAATAGTAAGAAATCACAACTTGACATTTTTCAATACAAAAGAAAGGTAGAAAAGCGGTCACCTCTTGAAAAAGCCCATTAGTACCCAGGTTTTGTTTTTTCAAGGACATTCTTTTCAGTTTAAATAAAATAAAAACTAAAAGAATTTTAAATCACATGAGCCAACATTTTATTCACAATAGAACATAGATAACATAAATGCTTAAACTAAGAAATGTTACACTTTTATGGACAAAATGAGCTCTTTTCAAATCTGATGTCAGCTACAGGTCTCAAAGTAGTCGGCACATCAAGTGTTTTTAATACCTTTTGATCACATGTGGAATTTGGTCGTTTACTGTTATTAAAATATATGCTATTTATAGCCTTTTGTATGGCTCTACAAATTAGCATTTTAAATGTACACATATTGTTATGAAAATATCCAAATCTCAAGACAATCACATACAAACCGCGTGTTTATTGTGGTTGTCGTCATGTTTATTTCTGCTGTGTAAAAGCCTTAACGTGCTCTGACTGAAACTCATCTTGTTTGTGATGTTAAGACCACCTTCCTCTCCGTTCTTAAGTTGCCAGAAATACATTCAGAGTATAATACGCATTAGTCCAGGGCTGTCTAAACTTGGGCCTGTCTGGTGTAGGCCCAGATAACACGTATGTCCACAAGATGTCTGTCAAAGATCGCTTGATCTGGAAAACATCTGCTGTGTACACACATCTGACAGATGTCTTTAAGATGTCAGTTTTACACATGATCCAAAACATAAACATCTTAGAAATCAGTGACCAGGAGCTGTTCAAGCAATCAGCGATTAGCGATTCTGTCACCTCCTCAAATCTCTATTTACAACTACGGTGAAAGACAGGACTAACATACGTGTCTTTTCTATTTATTTATATAGTTAATATAATGAATGCACCTTAATATAACAATTAAAATAATGGAAACAATAAGAGACTTCAAAATCAATAAAAAAAAAAAAACATTTTCATTGTTAATGTACACACTGTGGTCACAGTGGTGGTTTAACTATAGCCTAGCATCATTTACAAATAAAAAAAAAAATGTAAATTGTTTGGCATTTGTTTTTATTCTCTTTTTAATTTTCAGTGGAAGGACGAGAGTCTTAGAAATCGTCACAAATGCAATCAGTATTTAATGTAGTGCTTAATACTTAATAGTATTGACTGTTTCTCTCTGGTGCTGCTCGAATAGTTCCGAGTTCTCAGAGTTCCGCTCTCAGTTATGACATCATAATGGAGAAGCAGCTCTAAACTGCTAGTCTGACTGATTTTCTTCTGTTGGTGTGTTAGGAGTTTAGAGTTAGGAGCTACTTTCGTGACTTACTGAAGATATAGATTAAAAATTCTGATTTCAATCGCAGCATTCAGTGTCCACAATGGCACTGTTTAGCAGTACATTTAGACAACTTTTTGAGCGTTTTGCTCGCTTCTTGCGCCGAAGAGAGTCGCCTTTGAGGGCACAGCAGTATTTAGCGCAAGAACAGGCGGCACAAGAGAAACTTCCAGAGGCATCGGTGACGAAGAGCGAGGCTTTCGGCGTCACCAAAAACAAGAAACTCGGGAGGAGATGCCGCCAAGTAACTTACCTGAGCAGCTTGCGTTGAAAAAATAAATAAAACTCAGTAATTGCTAGTTAATTTCACTCTTAATCACAAACATTAACACTTTGAATTAAATGTGAAATGCTGAAAATAGAAAGAGTGAAATAGTGTTGTCTTGCATAATATACAATGATCTTTATTCACAAACTTGAAACTTTGTGTTTTTAGCATGGAGGAAAGAGAAGGAAAGACAGGTGAAGAGAAAGGTGAAGAAGGAGAGAGGCATGAACGAGGAGGAAGTCTTAAAGACATGGCTGGCAAAGAAAGAGATACAATTTGTCTTGAAGAGATTCTGCCAAGAGAGTCTGCCAAGTTCAGAGAGATGCAGAATCTAGACAATTTGATGGAGAAAAGTAGTGAGCATAGAGATGCCGGAGAAAAGAAAAAGAAGAAGAGAAAGCTGAAGGAACGAAAACACCGCTGAGCCTACTCCACGTCTTGTGGAGGTCAAACCTCAGCAAATTCTCGTTAGTCCTGCAATGAGAGCTTCCTTCTTGACGCCAATAGAAGAAGTTTCAGTGCTTCCAAGTGTCTCTGAAGACCTTCTTCTACCGGCTGCTCGCTTCAGGCCCCTGCCGCCAGTGACCAAACCGGCCACATATCCTCAAAATCCAGAGAAAGTGCTATGTTCTCCTCTTCGAGTGAGTCCTCCCAAACAACTGGTGGTTCCTCCAAGCCCCACTCCGGGATCTGATGAAGGCGTTGATCTGCAACTTTCTTCACCTAAAGCCAGCAGCCCGGTGCAGCCTCAGCCGTCCACTTCTTCTCTGTTTGAGCCGCCTCCAGAACTCACGCTCATCGACATAGAGGATGAGGATACCGAGAGTGCGTGGAGTACACTGGTAAGACCTATCAGGCATGGGACTTAAAGCCTGAAAGCCCCCGACTGCTGGAGGCAGATATGAAACCAAGAAAGATTATTGCTTGGCTGGAGAGTGACAGCGAGGAGCTGGAGAAAGTGTGGTCGAGGGAAGCGTCGGAGGTCCAGGGATGTGAGGACGAGGAAGATGAGCCTGTTGAAATGGGAGGCTCTGAGGACATCAAAGGGCATTTCGACAACGACGCCTCTCAGAAAAAGAAGGAGCTGGACGAGCACATGATGAAGCTCTTCTGTGTAACCTCTCCTGAAGGTCCCAAAAATGAGACCAAGCACAATGTGCATGTCCAGGAAGAGCCACGGAGCAAAAGAAAAGTACCACTTTTTCTGTTAACCTGGGCAGAAAACAAGGCCAAAACAAAGGAGGAGAAGAAAATACGGAAAGAGAAGGAGCGAAGAGAAAAAAAGTGCTGCTTGAACGCTACAGGAATGATCCGGAACTAAAGCACTTGTTGATCAACAAGCACAACCGCCACCACTGCTCCTCTGAATGATGCTCATTGATCCTTCCCAAAACAGTCAAAGTCTGTGTACAAATAAAAAAAATACATGCAAACTAAAAGCTTCATGCAAGTTCAACACATGTGTTCATTTACAGTTACATGCAGTAGTTACTCATCTAGGGACCAGTAGGTTCGACTCGGAGGCGTATATTAATAAACTCAAATTCTTGTAGAGAAATAAAGATGTATTTGGAAGAATATTTCTCAGAAAAATAAAGTAGGAAAATTGACAGAATTCACAAGAGCAATTAAATATTACATAACAATAAAGAGAAAATTCAGTAACATTCAATTCAATGCACAGTATTATGCGCTAATCTGGGAGCACCCGGTAACTCCAGGTTTTAGAATAAACTCACACCATGAAATAGTCACAAGAACATCAGACTATCAGATAACAAATAATATAAAAAAATAAACCTCTCAATAAGTTTCAAAAGCGAAGGTCAGTGAAAACACTTTGTAGATTCACATAAATTTCACCCAAAATACAAAAGGAAATAAAGATTCAATAGAAAAAAAGAGTCATTCATAAAAAAAAAAATCATTTGACTTTTACAATCCTTTCAGTTCAAAGATTCAGTTTGGTAAACCGATTCCTTCCATTATTCATAAATATACAAGTGAGCGAGGATTCAGAAAACTTTCAGCTGCTGTTCTTGCTTTTCCTAAAAAAGTCTTTTCAATTAAGACTTTAAAGATACAGTTTAAAAGGAATGATCAATCATGCACAATGACTTAATATTTGTCTGAACTCTATAGGAGTTTGGTCAGTGTGGTGACTATCCTTAATCAATTTGTCACATTAGTCACCTCTTGGGTCTGCTGAGGATTTAGACGCTTACTGAGCTTTTGTAAGTCCAAGGAACACCAACTTCAATGTGCATTTCTTGACATTTATTGCAGACTTGATTAGAAAAAAATAAAAAGTAAAACAAACTTGGCCAAAGGTGCTACAAACTTGGTTTCAAGGTTTGGCTGCCAACCAACAAAAGGTAAGGTCTAAAGACCATGTGCTCCCAGCAGGCCATGCTCCAGTAGGCCACACCCAGACCTTTAAGCCTCCATTCTCCTGCCGAGGGGGCACATCTCCAAAATAAAAGACAGATGCAAAACAAAAAAGATGAACTATATAAACCTTTAAATAAAGTAAACTCCTACAGTCAGTTTATAACTAACTGCTACTATTAAATACATTTGAACAAAAAATGAATGCAAATTATTTTGTGCTGTATTATCATTGCAAATATTGATGGTAACTACTCTTTTGACTTATGGACGTAATACAGTTTGAACGATTTTCTGCATCAGTACTCCAGAACTGAAGGTCAAATGATCCTTCAGAAATCATGTTTGCTCAAGAAAAATTTCGGATTATCATCAATGTTGAAAACAGTTGTGCTGCTTCATATTTTTGAAGAAATTGTGATAGATTTTATTTTTCACGATTCTCTTACGAATAGTAAGTTCAGATTCAGCACTTATTTCAAATAGAAATCTTTCGTAGCATTCTAAATGTCAGTTTTAATAAATGTAGCACGTCCATGAATAATAATACTGCTATAAATAATAAACACTATGTGATTCTAGATAATCCAAACATCCTTCTTTCAGACAAACCATAACACGCACTTTTTATTTTACAATTGAATTTAGTTTCTAGAATCCTCACTTTTAATCAGCTTTTCTTTTTTTCCTCCAACAATTTCTTCAGAATACATGATAGGAATTACTTTCCAAATATTTCCAAACAATGTTCACATTAAGGGATCAAATGTAAACGGGATGAAACCCTATAATAATGTTGTAGTGTTTGGTTTGTTATTTTTATTTTCTAGAGCGGGGCATTTCACAAAATTTTACACTAATGAACTTAGTTATCATAATTAAGATCAAATGAGAAAAAACTGTTGTGATGTTACTCTTCCTTCATGGGACTTTATTTATTATACTACACTATATTACTTATTCTTACTAAAAAATAAACACGTTAGGTCAACACTAAACAACAAATAGTAAGAAATCACAACTTGACATTTTTCAATACAAAAGAAAGGTAGAAAAGCGGTCACCTCTTGAAAAAGCCCATTAGTACCCAGGTTTTGTTTTTTCAAGGACATTCTTTTCAGTTTAAATAAAATAAAAACTAAAAGAATTTTAAATCACATGAGCCAACATTTTATTCACAATAGAACATAGATAACATAAATGCTTAAACTAAGAAATGTTACACTTTTATGGACAAAATGAGCTCTTTTCAAATCTGATGTCAGCTACAGGTCTCAAAGTAGTCGGCACATCAAGTGTTTTTAATACCTTTTGATCACATGTGGAATTTGGTCGTTTACTGTTATTAAAATATATGCTATTTATAGCCTTTTGTATGGCTCTACAAATTAGCATTTTAAATGTACACATATTGTTATGAAAATATCCAAATCTCAAGACAATCACATACAAACCGCGTGTTTATTGTGGTTGTCGTCATGTTTATTTCTGCTGTGTAAAAGCCTTAACGTGCTCTGACTGAAACTCATCTTGTTTGTGATGTTAAGACCACCTTCCTCTCCGTTCTTAAGTTGCCAGAAATACATTCAGAGTATAATACGCATTAGTCCAGGGCTGTCTAAACTTGGGCCTGTCTGGTGTAGGCCCAGATAACACGTATGTCCACAAGATGTCTGTCAAAGATCGCTTGATCTGGAAAACATCTGCTGTGTACACACATCTGACAGATGTCTTTAAGATGTCAGTTTTACACATGATCCAAAACATAAACATCTTAGAAATCAGTGACCAGGAGCTGTTCAAGCAATCAGCGATTAGCGATTCTGTCACCTCCTCAAATCTCTATTTACAACTACGGTGAAAGACAGGACTAACATACGTGTCTTTTCTATTTATTTATATAGTTAATATAATGAATGCACCTTAATATAACAATTAAAATAATGGAAACAATAAGAGACTTCAAAATCAATAAAAAAAAAAAAAAAAAAAAAAAAACATTTTTCATTGTTAATGTACACACTGTGGTCACAGTGGTTTAACTATAGCCTAGCATCATTTACAAATAAAAAAATAAAATGTAAATTGTTTGGCATTTGTTTTTATTCTCTTTTTAATTTTCAGTGGAAGGACGAGAGTCTTAGAAATCGTCACAAATGCAATCAGTATTTAATGTAGTGCTTAATACTTAATAGTATTGACTGTTTCTCTCTGGTGCTGCTCGAATAGTTCCGAGTTCTCAGAGTTCCGCTCTCAGTTATGACATCATAATGGAGAAGCAGCTCTAAACTGCTAGTCTGACTGATTTTCTTCTGTTGGTGTGTTAGGAGTTTAGAGTTAGGAGCTACTTTCGTGACTTACTGAAGATATAGATTAAAAATTCTGATTTCAATCGCAGCATTCAGTGTCCACAATGGCACTGTTTAGCAGTACATTTAGACAACTTTTTGAGCGTTTTGCTCGCTTCTTGCGCCAAGAGAGTCGCCTTTGAGGGCACAGCAGTATTTAGCGCGCAAGAACAGGCGGCACAAGAGAAACTTCCAGAGGCATCGGTGACGAAGAGCGAGGCTTTCGACGTCACCAAAAACAAGAAACTCGGGAGGAGATGCCGCCAAGTAACTTACCTGAGCAGCTTGCGTTGAAAAAAATAAATAAAACTCAGTAATTGCTAGTTAATTTCACTCTTAATCACAAACATTAACACTTTGAATTAAATGTGAAATGCTGAAAATAGAAAGAGTGAAATAGTGTTGTCTTGCATAATATACAATGATCTTTATTCACAAACTTGAAACTTTGTGTTTTTAGCATGGAGGGAAAGAGAAGGAAAGACAGGTGAAGAGAAAGGTGAAGAAGGAGAGAGAGGCATGAACGAGGAGGAAGTCTTAAAGACATGGCTGGCAAAGAAAGAGATACAATTTGTCTTGAAGAGATTCTGCCAAGAGAGTCTGCCAAGTTCAGAGAGATGCAGAATCTAGACAATTTGATGGAGAAAAGTAGTGAGCATAGAGATGCCGGAGAAAAGAAAAGAAGAAGAGAAAGCTGAAGGAGCGAAAACACCGCTGAGCCTACTCCACGTCTTGTGGAGGTCAAACCTCAGCAAATTCTCGTTAGTCCTGCAATGAGAGCTTCCTTCTTGACGCCAATAGAAGAAGTTTCAGTGCTTCCAAGTGTCTCTGAAGACCTTCTTCTACCGGCTGCTCGCTTCAGGCCCCTGCCGCCAGTGACCAAACCGGCCACATATCCTCAAAATCCAGAGAAAGTGCTATGTTCTCCTCTTGAGTGAGTCCTCCCAAACAACTGGTGGTTCCTCCAAGCCCCACTCCGGGATCTGATGAAGGCGTTGATCTGCAACTTTCTTCACCTAAAGCCAGCAGCCCGGTGCAGCCTCAGCCGTCCACTTCTTCTCTGTTTGAGCCGCCTCCAGAACTCACGCTCATCGACATAGAGGATGAGGATACCGTGCGTGGAGTACACTGGTAAGACCTATCAGGCATGGGACTTAAAGCCTGAAAGCCCCGACTGCTGGAGGCAGATATGAAACCAAGAAAGATTATTGCTTGGCTGGAGAGTGACAGCGAGGAGCTGGAGAAAGTGTGGTCGAGGAAAGCGTCGGAGGTCCAGGGATGTGAGGACGAGGCAGATGAGCCTGTTGAAATGGGAGGCTCTGAGGACATCAAAGGGCATTTCGACAACGACGCCTCTCAGAAAAAGAAGGAGCTGGACGAGCACATGATGAAGCTCTTCTGTGTAACCTCTCCTGAAGGTCCCAAAAATGAGACCAAGCACAATGTGCATGTCCAGGAAGAGCCACGGAGCAAAAGAAAAGTACCACTTTTTCTGTTAACCTGGGCAGAAAACAAGGCCAAAACAAAGGAGGAGAAGAAAATACGGAAAGAGAAGGAGCGAAGAGAGAAAAAGTTGCTGCTTGAACGCTACAGGAATGATCCGGAACTAAAGCACTTGTTGATCAACAAGCACAACCGCCACCACTGCTCCTCTGAATGATGCTCATTGATCCTTCCCAAAACAGTCAAAGTCTGTGTACAAATAAAAAAAATACATGCAAACTAAAAGCTTCATGCAAGTTCAACACATGTGTTCATTTACAGTTACATGCAGTAGTTACTCATCTAGGGACCAGTAGGTTCGACTCGGGAGGCGTATATTAATAAACTCAAATTCTTGTAGAGAAATAAAGATGTATTTGGAAGAATATTTCTCAGAAAAAATAAAGTAGGAAAATTGACAGAATTCACAAGAGCAATTAAATATTACATAACAATAAAAGAGAAATTCAGTAACATTCAATTCAATGCACAGTATTATGCGCTAATCTGGGAGCACCCGGTAACTCCAGGTTTTAGAATAAACTCACACCATGAAATAGTCACAAGAACATCAGACTATCAGATAACAAATAATATAAAAAAATAAACCTCTCAATAAGTTTCAAAAGCGAAGGTCAGTGAAAACACTTTGTAGATTCACATAAATTTCACCCAAAATACAAAAGGAAATAAAGATTCAATAGAAAAAAAGAGTCATTCATAAAAAAAAAAATCATTTGACTTTTACAATCCTTTCAGTTCAAAGATTCAGTTTGGTAAACCGATTCCTTCCATTATTCATAAATATACAAGTGAGCGAGGATTCAGAAAACTTTCAGCTGCTGTTCTTGCTTTTCCTAAAAAAGTCTTTTCAATTAAGACTTTAAAGATACGGTTTAAAAGGAATGATCAATCATGCACAATGACTTAATATTTGTCTGAACTCTATAGGAGTTTGGTCAGTGTGGTGACTATCCTTAATCAATTTGTCACATTAGTCACCTCTTGGGTCTGCTGAGGATTTAGACGCTTACTGAGCTTTTGTAAGTCCAAGGAACACCAACTTCAATGTGCATTTCTTGACATTTATTGCAGACTTGATTAGAAAAAATAAAAAGTAAAACAAACTTGGCCAAAGGTGCTACAAACTTGGTTTCAAGGTTTGGCTGCCAACCAACAAAAGGTAAGGTCTAAAGACCATGTGCTCCCAGCAGGCCATGCTCCAGTAGGCCACACCCAGACCTTTAAGCCTCCATTCTCCTGCCGAGGGGCACACATCTCCAAAATAAAAGACAGATGCAAAACAAAAAAGATGAACTATATAAACCTTTAAATAAAGTAAACTCCTACAGTCAGTTTATAACTAACTGCTACTATTAAATACATTTGAACAAAAAATGAATGCAAATTATTTTGTGCTGTATTATCATTGCAAATATTGATGGTAACTACTCTTTTGACTTATGGACGTAATACAGTTTGAACGATTTTCTGCATCAGTACTCCAGAACTGAAGGTCAAATGATCCTTCAGAAATCATGTTTGCTCAAGAAAAATTTCGGATTATCATCAATGTTGAAAACAGTTGTGCTGCTTCATATTTTTGAAGAAATTGTGATAGATTTTATTTTTCACGATTCTCTTACGAATAGTAAGTTCAGATTCAGCACTTATTTCAAATAGAAATCTTTCGTAGCATTCTAAATGTCAGTTTTAATAAATGTAGCACGTCCATGAATAATAATACTGCTATAAATAATAAACACTATGTGATTCTAGATAATCCAAACATCCTTCTTTCAGACAAACCATAACACGCACTTTTTATTTTACAATTGAATTTAGTTTCTAGAATCCTCACTTTTAATCAGCTTTTCTTTTTTTCCTCCAACAATTTCTTCAGAATACATGATAGGAATTACTTTCCAAATATTTCCAAACAATGTTCACATTAAGGATCAAATGTAAACGGGATGAAACCCTATAATAATGTTGTAGTGTTTGGTTTGTTATTTTTATTTTTTCTAGAGCGGGGCATTTCACAAAATTTTACACTAATGAACTTAGTTATCATAATTAAGATCAAATGAGAAAAACTGTTGTGATGTTACTCTTCCTTCATGGGACTTTATTTATTATACTACACTATATTACTTATTCTTACTAAAAAATAAACACGTTAGGTCAACACTAAACAACAAATAGTAAGAAATCACAACTTGACATTTTCAATACAAAAGAAAGGTAGAAAAGCGGTCACCTCTTGAAAAAGCCCATTAGTACCCAGGTTTTGTTTTTTCAAGGACATTCTTTTCAGTTTAAATAAAATAAAAACTAAAAGAATTTTAAATCACATGAGCCAACATTTTATTCACAATAGAACATAGATAACATAAATGCTTAAACTAAGAAATGTTACACTTTTATGGACAAAATGAGCTCTTTTCAAATCTGATGTCAGCTACAGGTCTCAAAGTAGTCGGCACATCAAGTGTTTTTAATACCTTTTGATCACATGTGGAATTTGGTCGTTTACTGTTATTAAAATATATGCTATTTATAGCCTTTTGTATGGCTCTACAAATTAGCATTTTAAATGTACACATATTGTTATGAAAATATCCAAATCTCAAGACAATCACATACAAACCGCGTGTTTATTGTGGTTGTCGTCATGTTTATTTCTGCTGTGTAAAAGCCTTAACGTGCTCTGACTGAAACTCATCTTGTTTGTGATGTTAAGACCACCTTCCTCTCCGTTCTTAAGTTGCCAGAAATACATTCAGAGTATAATACGCATTAGTCCAGGGCTGTCTAAACTTGGGCCTGTCTGGTGTAGGCCCAGATAACACGTATGTCCACAAGATGTCTGTCAAAGATCGCTTGATCTGGAAAACATCTGCTGTGTACACACATCTGACAGATGTCTTTAAGATGTCAGTTTTACACATGATCCAAAACATAAACATCTTAGAAATCAGTGACCAGGAGCTGTTCAAGCAATCAGCGATTAGCGATTCTGTCACCTCCTCAAATCTCTATTTACAACTACGGTGAAAGACAGGACTAACATACGTGTCTTTTCTATTTATTTATATAGTTAATATAATGAATGCACCTTAATATAACAATTAAAATAATGGAAACAATAAGAGACTTCAAAATCAATAAAAAAAAAAAAAAAAAAAAAACATTTTCATTGTTAATGTACACACTGTGGTCACAGTGGTTTAACTATAGCCTAGCATCATTTACAAATAAAAAAATAAAATGTAAATTGTTTGGCATTTGTTTTATTCTCTTTTTAATTTTCAGTGGAAGGACGAGAGTCTTAGAAATCGTCACAAATGCAATCAGTATTTAATGTAGTGCTTAATACTTAATAGTATTGACTGTTTCTCTCTGGTGCTGCTCGAATAGTTCCGAGTTCTCAGAGTTCCGCTCTCAGTTATGACATCATAATGGAGAAGCAGCTCTAAACTGCTAGTCTGACTGATTTTCTTCTGTTGGTGTGTTAGGAGTTTAGAGTTAGGAGCTACTTTCGTGACTTACTGAAGATATAGATTAAAAATTCTGATTTCAATCGCAGCATTCAGTGTCCACAATGGCACTGTTTAGCAGTACATTTAGACAACTTTTTGAGCGTTTTGCTCGCTTCTTGCGCCGAAGAGAGTCGCCTTTGAGGGCACAGCAGTATTTAGCGCAAGAACAGGCGGCACAAGAGAAACTTCCAGAGGCATCGGTGACGAAGAGCGCGAGGCTTTCGACGTCACCAAAAACAAGAAACTCGGGAGGAGATGCCGCCAAGTAACTTACCTGAGCAGCTTGCGTTGAAAAAATAAATAAAACTCAGTAATTGCTAGTTAATTTCACTCTTAATCACAAACATTAACACTTTGAATTAAATGTGAAATGCTGAAAATAGAAAGAGTGAAATAGTGTTGTCTTGCATAATATACAATGATCTTTATTCACAAACTTGAAACTTTGTGTTTTTAGCATGGAGGAAAGAGAGAAGGAAAGACAGGTGAAGAGAAAGGTGAAGAAGGAGAGAGGCATGAACGAGGAGGAAGTCTTAAAGACATGGCTGGCAAAGAAAGAGATACAATTTGTCTTGAAGAGATTCTGCCAAGAGAGTCTGCCAAGTTCAGAGAGATGCAGAATCTAGACAATTTGATGGAGAAAAGTAGTGAGCATAGAGATGCCGGAGAAAAAAAGAAGAAGAGAAAGCTGAAGGAACGAAACACCGCTGAGCCTACTCCACGTCTTGTGGAGGTCAAACCTCAGCAAATTCTCGTTAGTCCTGCAATGAGAGCTTCCTTCTTGACGCCAATAGAAGAAGTTTCAGTGCTTCCAAGTGTCTCTGAAGACCTTCTTCTACCGGCTGCTCGCTTCAGGCCCCTGCCGCCAGTGACCAAACCGGCCACATATCCTCAAAATCCAGAGAAAGTGCTATGTTCTCCTCTTCGAGTGAGTCCTCCCAAACAACTGGTGGTTCCTCCAAGCCCCACTCCGGGATCTGATGAAGGCGTTGATCTGCAACTTTCTTCACCTAAAGCCAGCAGCCCGGTGCAGCCTCAGCCGTCCACTTCTTCTCTGTTTGAGCCGCCTCCAGAACTCACGCTCATCGACATAGAGGATGAGGATACCGAGTACGTGGAGTACACTGGTAAGACCTATCAGGCATGGGACTTAAAGCCTGAAAGCCCCCGACTGCTGGAGGCAGATATGAAACCAAGAAAGATTATTGCTTGGCTGGAGAGTGACAGCGAGGAGCTGGAGAAAGTGTGGTCGAGGGAAGCGTCGGAGGTCCAGGGATGTGAGGACGAGGCAGATGAGCCTGTTGAAATGGGAGGCTCTGAGGACATCAAAGGGCATTTCGACAACGACGCCTCTCAGAAAAAGAAGGAGCTGGACGAGCACATGATGAAGCTCTTCTGTGTAACCTCTCCTGAAGGTCCCAAAAATGAGACCAAGCACAATGTGCATGTCCAGGAAGAGCCACGGAGCAAAAGAAAAGTACCACTTTTTCTGTTAACCTGGGCAGAAAACAAGGCCAAAACAAAGGAGGAGAAGAAAATACGGAAAGAGAAGGAGCGAAGAGAGAAAAAGTTGCTGCTTGAACGCTACAGGAATGATCCGGAACTAAAGCACTTGTTGATCAACAAGCACAACCGCCACCACTGCTCCTCTGAATGATGCTCATTGATCCTTCCCAAAACAGTCAAAGTCTGTGTACAAATAAAAAAAATACATGCAAACTAAAAGCTTCATGCAAGTTCAACACATGTGTTCATTTACAGTTACATGCAGTAGTTACTCATCTAGGGACCAGTAGGTTCGACTCGGGAGGCGTATATTAATAAACTCAAATTCTTGTAGAGAAATAAAGATGTATTTGGAAGAATATTTCTCAGAAAAAATAAAGTAGGAAAATTGACAGAATTCACAAGAGCAATTAAATATTACATAACAATAAAGAAATTCAGTAACATTCAATTCAATGCACAGTATTATGCGCTAATCTGGGAGCACCCGGTAACTCCAGGTTTTAGAATAAACTCACACCATGAAATAGTCACAAGAACATCAGACTATCAGATAACAAATAATATAAAAAAATAAACCTCTCAATAAGTTTCAAAAGCGAAGGTCAGTGAAAACACTTTGTAGATTCACATAAATTTCACCCAAAATACAAAAGGAAATAAAGATTCAATAGAAAAAAAGAGTCATTCATAAAAAAAAATCATTTGACTTTTACAATCCTTTCAGTTCAAAGATTCAGTTTGGTAAACCGATTCCTTCCATTATTCATAAATATACAAGTGAGCGAGGATTCAGAAAACTTTCAGCTGCTGTTCTTGCTTTTCCTAAAAAAGTCTTTTCAATTAAGACTTTAAAGATACGGTTTAAAAGGAATGATCAATCATGCACAATGACTTAATATTTGTCTGAACTCTATAGGAGTTTGGTCAGTGTGGTGACTATCCTTAATCAATTTGTCACATTAGTCACCTCTTGGGTCTGCTGAGGATTTAGACGCTTACTGAGCTTTTGTAAGTCCAAGGAACACCAACTTCAATGTGCATTTCTTGACATTTATTGCAGACTTGATTAGAAAAAATAAAAAGTAAAACAAACTTGGCCAAAGGTGCTACAAACTTGGTTTCAAGGTTTGGCTGCCAACCAACAAAAGGTAAGGTCTAAAGACCATGTGCTCCCAGCAGGCCATGCTCCAGTAGGCCACACCCAGACCTTTAAGCCTCCATTCTCCTGCCGAGGGGGCACATCTCCAAAATAAAAGACAGATGCAAAACAAAAAAGATGAACTATATAAACCTTTAAATAAAGTAAACTCCTACAGTCAGTTTATAACTAACTGCTACTATTAAATACATTTGAACAAAAAATGAATGCAAATTATTTTGTGCTGTATTATCATTGCAAATATTGATGGTAACTACTCTTTTGACTTATGGACGTAATACAGTTTGAACGATTTTCTGCATCAGTACTCCAGAACTGAAGGTCAAATGATCCTTCAGAAATCATGTTTGCTCAAGAAAAATTTCGGATTATCATCAATGTTGAAAACAGTTGTGCTGCTTCATATTTTTGAAGAAATTGTGATAGATTTTATTTTTCACGATTCTCTTACGAATAGTAAGTTCAGATTCAGCACTTATTTCAAATAGAAATCTTTCGTAGCATTCTAAATGTCAGTTTTAATAAATGTAGCACGTCCATGAATAATAATACTGCTATAAATAATAAACACTATGTGATTCTAGATAATCCAAACATCCTTCTTTCAGACAAACCATAACACGCACTTTTTATTTTACAATTGAATTTAGTTTCTAGAATCCTCACTTTTAATCAGCTTTTCTTTTTTTCCTCCAACAATTTCTTCAGAATACATGATAGGAATTACTTTCCAAATATTTCCAAACAATGTTCACATTAAGGATCAAATGTAAACGGGATGAAACCCTATAATAATGTTGTAGTGTTTGGTTTGTTATTTTTATTTTCTAGAGCGGGGCATTTCACAAAATTTTACACTAATGAACTTAGTTATCATAATTAAGATCAAATGAGAAAAAACTGTTGTGATGTTACTCTTCCTTCATGGGACTTTATTTATTATACTACACTATATTACTTATTCTTACTAAAAAATAAACACGTTAGGTCAACACTAAACAACAAATAGTAAGAAATCACAACTTGACATTTTCAATACAAAAGAAAGGTAGAAAAGCGGTCACCTCTTGAAAAAGCCCATTAGTACCCAGGTTTTGTTTTTTCAAGGACATTCTTTTCAGTTTAAATAAAATAAAAACTAAAAGAATTTTAAATCACATGAGCCAACATTTTATTCACAATAGAACATAGATAACATAAATGCTTAAACTAAGAAATGTTACACTTTTATGGACAAAATGAGCTCTTTTCAAATCTGATGTCAGCTACAGGTCTCAAAGTAGTCGGCACATCAAGTGTTTTTAATACCTTTTGATCACATGTGGAATTTGGTCGTTTACTGTTATTAAAATATATGCTATTTATAGCCTTTTGTATGGCTCTACAAATTAGCATTTTAAATGTACACATATTGTTATGAAAATATCCAAATCTCAAGACAATCACATACAAACCGCGTGTTTATTGTGGTTGTCGTCATGTTTATTTCTGCTGTGTAAAAGCCTTAACGTGCTCTGACTGAAACTCATCTTGTTTGTGATGTTAAGACCACCTTCCTCTCCGTTCTTAAGTTGCCAGAAATACATTCAGAGTATAATACGCATTAGTCCAGGGCTGTCTAAACTTGGGCCTGTCTGGTGTAGGCCCAGATAACACGTATGTCCACAAGATGTCTGTCAAAGATCGCTTGATCTGGAAAACATCTGCTGTGTACACACATCTGACAGATGTCTTTAAGATGTCAGTTTTACACATGATCCAAAACATAAACATCTTAGAAATCAGTGACCAGGAGCTGTTCAAGCAATCAGCGATTAGCGATTCTGTCACCTCCTCAAATCTCTATTTACAACTACGGTGAAAGACAGGACTAACATACGTGTCTTTTCTATTTATTTATATAGTTAATATAATGAATGCACCTTAATATAACAATTAAAATAATGGAAACAATAAGAGACTTCAAAATCAATAAAAAAAAAAAAAATTTTCATTGTTAATGTACACACTGTGGTCACAGTGGTTTAACTATAGCCTAGCATCATTTACAAATAAAAAAATAAAATGTAAATTGTTTGGCATTTGTTTTATTCTCTTTTTAATTTTCAGTGGAAGGACGAGAGTCTTAGAAATCGTCACAAATGCAATCAGTATTTAATGTAGTGCTTAATACTTAATAGTATTGACTGTTTCTCTCTGGTGCTGCTCGAATAGTTCCGAGTTCTCAGAGTTCCGCTCTCAGTTATGACATCATAATGGAGAAGCAGCTCTAAACTGCTAGTCTGACTGATTTTCTTCTGTTGGTGTGTTAGGAGTTTAGAGTTAGGAGCTACTTTCGTGACTTACTGAAGATATAGATTAAAAATTCTGATTTCAATCGCAGCATTCAGTGTCCACAATGGCACTGTTTAGCAGTACATTTAGACAACTTTTTGAGCGTTTTGCTCGCTTCTTGCGCCGAAGAGAGTCGCCTTTGAGGGCACAGCAGTATTTAGCGCAAGAACAGGCGGCACAAGAGAAACTTCCAGAGGCATCGGTGACGAAGAGCGAGGCTTTCGGCGTCACCAAAAACAAGAAACTCGGGAGGAGATGCCGCCAAGTAACTTACCTGAGCAGCTTGCGTTGAAGAAAATAAATAAAACTCAGTAATTGCTAGTTAATTTCACTCTTAATCACAAACATTAACACTTTGAATTAAATGTGAAATGCTGAAAATAGAAAGAGTGAAATAGTGTTGTCTTGCATAATATACAATGATCTTTATTCACAAACTTGAAACTTTGTGTTTTTAGCATGGAGGGAAAGAGAAGGAAAGACAGGTGAAGAGAAAGGTGAAGAAGGAGAGAGGCATGAACGAGGGAGGAAGTCTTAAAGACATGGCTGGCAAAGAAAGAGATACAATTTGTCTTGAAGAGATTCTGCCAAGAGAGTCTGCCAAGTTCAGAGAGATGCAGAATCTAGACAATTTGATGGAGAAAAGTAGTGAGCATAGAGATGCCGAGAGAAAGAAAAAAGAAGAAGAAAAGCTGAAGGAACGAAACACCGCTGAGCCTACTCCACGTCTTGTGGAGGTCAAACCTCAGCAAATTCTCGTTAGTCCTGCAATGAGAGCTTCCTTCTTGACGCCAATAGAAGAAGTTTCAGTGCTTCCAAGTGTCTCTGAAGACCTTCTTCTACCGGCTGCTCGCTTCAGGCCCCTGCCGCCAGTGACCAAACCGGCCACATATCCTCAAAATCCAGAGAAAGTGCTATGTTCTCCTCTTGAGTGAGTCCTCCCAAACAACTGGTGGTTCCTCCAAGCCCCACTCCGGGATCTGATGAAGGCGTTGATCTGCAACTTTCTTCACCTAAAGCCAGCAGCCGGTGCAGCCTCAGCCGTCCACTTCTTCTCTGTTTGAGCCGCCTCCAGAACTCACGCTCATCGACATAGAGGATGAGGATACCGAGTACGTGGAGTACACTGGTAAGACCTATCAGGCATGGGACTTAAAGCCTGAAAGCCCCCGACTGCTGGAGGCAGATATGAAACCAAGAAAGATTATTGCTTGGCTGGAGAGTGACAGCGAGGAGCTGGAGAAAGTGTGGTCGAGGGAAGCGTCGGAGGTCCAGGGATGTGAGGACGAGGCAGATGAGCCTGTTGAAATGGGAGGCTCTGAGGACATCAAAGGGCATTTCGACAACGACGCCTCTCAGAAAAAAAGAAGGAGCTGGACGAGCACATGATGAAGCTCTTCTGTGTAACCTCTCCTGAAGGTCCCAAAAATGAGACCAAGCACAATGTGCATGTCCAGGAAGAGCCACGGAGCAAAAGAAAAGTACCACTTTTTCTGTTAACCTGGGCAGAAAACAAGGCCAAAACAAAGGAGGAGAAGAAAATACGGAAAGAGAAGGAGCGAAGAGAGAGAAAAAGTTGCTGCTTGAACGCTACAGGAATGATCCGAACTAAAGCACTTGTTGATCAACAAGCACAACCGCCACCACTGCTCCTCTGAATGATGCTCATCATTGATCCTTCCCAAAACAGTCAAAGTCTGTGTACAAATAAAAAAAATACATGCAAACTAAAAGCTTCATGCAAGTTCAACACATGTGTTCATTTACAGTTACATGCAGTAGTTACTCATCTAGGGACCAGTAGGTTCGACTCGGGAGGCGTATATTAATAAACTCAAATTCTTGTAGAGAAATAAAGATGTATTTGGAAGAATATTTCTCAGAAAAAATAAAGTAGGAAAATTGACAGAATTCACAAGAGCAATTAAATATTACATAACAATAAAAGAGAAATTCAGTAACATTCAATTCAATGCACAGTATTATGCGCTAATCTGGGAGCACCCGGTAACTCCAGGTTTTAGAATAAACTCACACCATGAAATAGTCACAAGAACATCAGACTATCAGATAACAAATAATATAAAAAATAAACCTCTCAATAAGTTTCAAAAGCGAAGGTCAGTGAAAACACTTTGTAGATTCACATAAATTTCACCCAAAATACAAAAGGAAATAAAGATTCAATAGAAAAAAAGAGTCATTCATAAAAAAAAAAATCATTTGACTTTTACAATCCTTTCAGTTCAAAGATTCAGTTTGGTAAACCGATTCCTTCCATTATTCATAAATATACAAGTGAGCGAGGATTCAGAAAACTTTCAGCTGCTGTTCTTGCTTTTCCTAAAAAAGTCTTTTCAATTAAGACTTTAAAGATACGGTTTAAAAGGAATGATCAATCATGCACAATGACTTAATATTTGTCTGAACTCTATAGGAGTTTGGTCAGTGTGGTGACTATCCTTAATCAATTTGTCACATTAGTCACCTCTTGGGTCTGCTGAGGATTTAGACGCTTACTGAGCTTTTGTAAGTCCAAGGAACACCAACTTCAATGTGCATTTCTTGACATTTATTGCAGACTTGATTAGAAAAAAATAAAAAGTAAAACAAACTTGGCCAAAGGTGCTACAAACTTGGTTTCAAGGTTTGGCTGCCAACCAACAAAAGGTAAGGTCTAAAGACCATGTGCTCCCAGCAGGCCATGCTCCAGTAGGCCACACCCAGACCTTTAAGCCTCCATTCTCCTGCCGAGGGCACATCTCCAAAATAAAAGACAGATGCAAAACAAAAAAGATGAACTATATAAACCTTTAAATAAAGTAAACTCCTACAGTCAGTTTATAACTAACTGCTACTATTAAATACATTTGAACAAAAAATGAATGCAAATTATTTTGTGCTGTATTATCATTGCAAATATTGATGGTAACTACTCTTTTGACTTATGGACGTAATACAGTTTGAACGATTTTCTGCATCAGTACTCCAGAACTGAAGGTCAAATGATCCTTCAGAAATCATGTTTGCTCAAGAAAAATTTCGGATTATCATCAATGTTGAAAACAGTTGTGCTGCTTCATATTTTTGAAGAAATTGTGATAGATTTTATTTTTCACGATTCTCTTACGAATAGTAAGTTCAGATTCAGCACTTATTTCAAATAGAAATCTTTCGTAGCATTCTAAATGTCAGTTTTAATAAATGTAGCACGTCCATGAATAATAATACTGCTATAAATAATAAACACTATGTGATTCTAGATAATCCAAACATCCTTCTTTCAGACAAACCATAACACGCACTTTTTATTTTACAATTGAATTTAGTTTCTAGAATCCTCACTTTTAATCAGCTTTTCTTTTTTTCCTCCAACAATTTCTTCAGAATACATGATAGGAATTACTTTCCAAATATTTCCAAACAATGTTCACATTAAGGGATCAAATGTAAACGGGATGAAACCCTATAATAATGTTGTAGTGTTTGGTTTGTTATTTTATTTTCTAGAGCGGGCATTTCACAAAATTTTACACTAATGAACTTAGTTATCATAATTAAGATCAAATGAGAAAAAACTGTTGTGATGTTACTCTTCCTTCATGGGACTTTATTTATTATACTACACTATATTACTTATTCTTACTAAAAAATAAACACGTTAGGTCAACACTAAACAACAAATAGTAAGAAATCACAACTTGACATTTTTCAATACAAAAGAAAGGTAGAAAAGCGGTCACCTCTTGAAAAAGCCCATTAGTACCCAGGTTTTGTTTTTTTCAAGGACATTCTTTTCAGTTTAAATAAAATAAAAACTAAAAGAATTTTAAATCACATGAGCCAACATTTTATTCACAATAGAACATAGATAACATAAATGCTTAAACTAAGAAATGTTACACTTTTATGGACAAAATGAGCTCTTTTCAAATCTGATGTCAGCTACAGGTCTCAAAGTAGTCGGCACATCAAGTGTTTTTAATACCTTTTGATCACATGTGGAATTTGCTCGTTTACTGTTATTAAAATATATGCTATTTATAGCCTTTTGTATGGCTCTACAAATTAGCATTTTAAATGTACACATATTGTTATGAAAATATCCAAATCTCAAGACAATCACATACAAACCGCGTGTTTATTGTGGTTGTCGTCATGTTTATTTCTGCTGTGTAAAAGCCTTAACGTGCTCTGACTGAAACTCATCTTGTTTGTGATGTTAAGACCACCTTCCTCTCCGTTCTTAAGTTGCCAGAAATACATTCAGAGTATAATACGCATTAGTCCAGGGCTGTCTAAACTTGGGCCTGTCTGGTGTAGGCCCAGATAACACGTATGTCCACAAGATGTCTGTCAAAGATCGCTTGATCTGGAAAACATCTGCTGTGTACACACATCTGACAGATGTCTTTAAGATGTCAGTTTTACACATGATCCAAAACATAAACATCTTAGAAATCAGTGACCAGGAGCTGTTCAAGCAATCAGCGATTAGCGATTCTGTCACCTCCTCAAATCTCTATTTACAACTACGGTGAAAGACAGGACTAACATACGTGTCTTTTCTATTTATTTATATAGTTAATATAATGAATGCACCTTAATATAACAATTAAAATAATGGAAACAATAAGAGACTTCAAAATCAATAAAAAAAAAAAAAAAAAAAAACATTTTCATTGTTAATGTACACACTGTGGTCACAGTGGTTTAACTATAGCCTAGCATCATTTACAAATAAAAAAATAAAATGTAAATTGTTTGGCATTTGTTTTTATTCTCTTTTTAATTTTCAGTGGAAGGACGAGAGTCTTAGAAATCGTCACAAATGCAATCAGTATTTAATGTAGTGCTTAATACTTAATAGTATTGACTGTTTCTCTCTGGTGCTGCTCGAATAGTTCCGAGTTCTCAGAGTTCCGCTCTCAGTTATGACATCATAATGGAGAAGCAGCTCTAAACTGCTAGTCTGACTGATTTTCTTCTGTTGGTGTGTTAGGAGTTTAGAGTTAGGAGCTACTTTCGTGACTTACTGAAGATATAGATTAAAAATTCTGATTTCAATCGCAGCATTCAGTGTCCACAATGGCACTGTTTAGCAGTACATTTAGACAACTTTTTGAGCGTTTTGCTCGCTTCTTGCGCCAAGAGAGTCGCCTTTGAGGGCACAGCAGTATTTAGCGCAAGAACAGGCGGCACAAGAGAAACTTCCAGAGGCATCGGTGACGAAGAGCGAGGCTTTCACGCCACCAAAAACAAGAAACTCGGGAGGAGATGCCGCCAAGTAACTTACCTGAGCAGCTTGCGTTGAAAAAATAAATAAAACTCAGTAATTGCTAGTTAATTTCACTCTTAATCACAAACATTAACACTTTGAATTAAATGTGAAATGCTGAAAATAGAAAGAGTGAAATAGTGTTGTCTTGCATAATATACAATGATCTTTATTCACAAACTTGGAACTTTGTGTTTTTAGCATGGAGGGAAAGAGAAGGAAAGACAGGTGAAGAGAAAGGTGAAGAAGGAGAGAGGCATGAACGAGGAGGAAGTCTTAAAGACATGGCTGGCAAAGAAAGAGATACAATTTGTCTTGAAGAGATTCTGCCAAGAGAGTCTGCCAAGTTCAGAGAGATGCAGAATCTAGACAATTTGATGGAGAAAAGTAGTGAGCATAGAGATGCCGGAGAAAAGAAAAGAAGAAGAGAAAGCTGAAGGAACGAAACACCGCTGAGCCTACTCCACGTCTTGTGGAGGTCAAACCTCAGCAAATTCTCGTTAGTCCTGCAATGAGAGCTTCCTTCTTGACGCCAATAGAAGAAGTTTCAGTGCTTCCAAGTGTCTCTGAAGACCTTCTTCTACCGGCTGCTCGCTTCAGGCCCCTGCCGCCAGTGACCAAACCGGCCACATATCCTCAAAATCCAGAGAAAGTGCTATGTTCTCCTCTTCGAGTGAGTCCTCCCAAACAACTGGTGGTTCCTCCAAGCCCCACTCCGGGATCTGATGAAGGCGTTGATCTGCAACTTTCTTCACCTAAAGCCAGCAGCCCGGTGCAGCCTCAGCCGTCCACTTCTTCTCTGTTTGAGCCGCCTCCAGAACTCACGCTCATCGACATAGAGGATGAGGATACCGAGTACGTGGAGTACACTGGTAAGACCTATCAGGCATGGGACTTAAAGCCTGAAAGCCCCCGACTGCTGGAGGCAGATATGAAACCAAGAAAGATTATTGCTTGGCTGGAGAGTGACAGCGAGGAGCTGGAGAAAGTGTGGTCGAGGGAAGCGTCGGAGGTCCAGGGATGTGAGGACGAGGCAGATGAGCCTGTTGAAATGGGAGGCTCTGAGGACATCAAAGGGCATTTCGACAACGACGCCTCTCAGAAAAAGAAGGAGCTGGACGAGCACATGATGAAGCTCTTCTGTGTAACCTCTCCTGAAGGTCCCAAAAATGAGACCAAGCACAATGTGCATGTCCAGGAAGAGCCACGGAGCAAAAGAAAAGTACCACTTTTTCTGTTAACCTGGGCAGAAAACAAGGCCAAAACAAAGGAGGAGAAGAAAATACGGAAAGAGAAGGAGCGAAGAGAGAAAAGTTGCTGCTTGAACGCTACAGGAATGATCCGAACTAAAGCACTTGTTGATCAACAAGCACAACCGCCACCACTGCTCCTCTGAATGATGCTCATTGATCCTTCCCAAAACAGTCAAAGTCTGTGTACAAATAAAAAAAATACATGCAAACTAAAAGCTTCATGCAAGTTCAACACATGTGTTCATTTACAGTTACATGCAGTAGTTACTCATCTAGGGACCAGTAGGTTCGACTCGGGAGGCGTATATTAATAAACTCAAATTCTTGTAGAGAAATAAAGATGTATTTGGAAGAATATTTCTCAGAAAAATAAAGTAGGAAAATTGACAGAATTCACAAGAGCAATTAAATATTACATAACAATAAAAGAGAAATTCAGTAACATTCAATTCAATGCACAGTATTATGCGCTAATCTGGGAGCACCCGGTAACTCCAGGTTTTAGAATAAACTCACACCATGAAATAGTCACAAGAACATCAGACTATCAGATAACAAATAATATAAAAAAATAAACCTCTCAATAAGTTTCAAAAGCGAAGGTCAGTGAAAACACTTTGTAGATTCACATAAATTTCACCCAAAATACAAAAGGAAATAAAGATTCAATAGAAAAAAAAAGAGTCATTCATAAAAAAAAATCATTTGACTTTTACAATCCTTTCAGTTCAAAGATTCAGTTTGGTAAACCGATTCCTTCCATTATTCATAAATATACAAGTGAGCGAGGATTCAGAAAACTTTCAGCTGCTGTTCTTGCTTTTCCTAAAAAAGTCTTTTCAATTAAGACTTTAAAGATACGGTTTAAAAGGAATGATCAATCATGCACAATGACTTAATATTTGTCTGAACTCTATAGGAGTTTGGTCAGTGTGGTGACTATCCTTAATCAATTTGTCACATTAGTCACCTCTTGGGTCTGCTGAGGATTTAGACGCTTACTGAGCTTTTGTAAGTCCAAGGAACACCAACTTCAATGTGCATTTCTTGACATTTATTGCAGACTTGATTAGAAAAAATAAAAAGTAAAACAAACTTGGCCAAAGGTGCTACAAACTTGGTTTCAAGGTTTGGCTGCCAACCAACAAAAGGTAAGGTCTAAAGACCATGTGCTCCCAGCAGGCCATGCTCCAGTAGGCCACACCCAGACCTTTAAGCCTCCATTCTCCTGCCGAGGGGCACATCTCCAAAATAAAAGACAGATGCAAAACAAAAAAGATGAACTATATAAACCTTTAAATAAAGTAAACTCCTACAGTCAGTTTATAACTAACTGCTACTATTAAATACATTTGAACAAAAAATGAATGCAAATTATTTTGTGCTGTATTATCATTGCAAATATTGATGGTAACTACTCTTTTGACTTATGGACGTAATACAGTTTGAACGATTTTCTGCATCAGTACTCCAGAACTGAAGGTCAAATGATCCTTCAGAAATCATGTTTGCTCAAGAAAAATTTCGGATTATCATCAATGTTGAAAACAGTTGTGCTGCTTCATATTTTTGAAGAAATTGTGATATTTTTGAAAAATTTATTTTTCACGATTCTCTTACGAATAGTAAGTTCAGATTCAGCACTTATTTCAAATAGAAATCTTTCGTAGCATTCTAAATGTCAGTTTTAATAAATGTAGCACGTCCATGAATAATAACACTGCTATAAATAATAAACACTATGTGATTCTAGATAATCCAAACATCCTTCTTTCAGACAAACCATAACACGCACTTTTTATTTTACAATTGAATTTAGTTTCTAGAATCCTCACTTTTAATCAGCTTTTCTTTTTTTCCTCCAACAATTTCTTCAGAATACATGATAGGAATTACTTTCCAAATATTTCCAAACAATGTTCACATTAAGGGATCAAATGTAAACGGGATGAAACCCTATAATAATGTTGTAGTGTTTGGTTTGTTATTTTTATTTTCTAGAGCGGGGCATTTCACAAAATTTTACACTAATGAACTTAGTTATCATAATTAAGATCAAATGAGAAAAAACTGTTGTGATGTTACTCTTCCTTCATGGGACTTTATTTATTATACTACACTATATTACTTATTCTTACTAAAAAATAAACACGTTAGGTCAACACTAAACAACAAATAGTAAGAAATCACAACTTGACATTTTTCAATACAAAAGAAAGGTAGAAAAGCGGTCACCTCTTGAAAAAGCCCATTAGTACCCAGGTTTTGTTTTTTCAAGGACATTCTTTTCAGTTTAAATAAAATAAAAACTAAAAGAATTTTAAAATCACATGAGCCAACATTTTATTCACAATAGAACATAGATAACATAAATGCTTAAACTAAGAAATGTTACACTTTTATGGACAAAATGAGCTCTTTTCAAATCTGATGTCAGCTACAGGTCTCAAAGTAGTCGGCACATCAAGTGTTTTTAATACCTTTTGATCACATGTGGAATTTGGTCGTTTACTGTTATTAAAATATATGCTATTTATAGCCTTTTGTATGGCTCTACAAATTAGCATTTTAAATGTACACATATTGTTATGAAAATATCCAAATCTCAAGACAATCACATACAAACCGCGTGTTTATTGTGGTTGTCGTCATGTTTATTTCTGCTGTGTAAAAGCCTTAACGTGCTCTGACTGAAACTCATCTTGTTTGTGATGTTAAGACCACCTTCCTCTCCGTTCTTAAGTTGCCAGAAATACATTCAGAGTATAATACGCATTAGTCCAGGGCTGTCTAAACTTGGGCCTGTCTGGTGTAGGCCCAGATAACACGTATGTCCACAAGATGTCTGTCAAAGATCGCTTGATCTGGAAAACATCTGCTGTGTACACACATCTGACAGATGTCTTTAAGATGTCAGTTTTACACATGATCCAAAACATAAACATCTTAGAAATCAGTGACCAGGAGCTGTTCAAGCAATCAGCGATTAGCGATTCTGTCACCTCCTCAAATCTCTATTTACAACTACGGTGAAAGACAGGACTAACATACGTGTCTTTTCTATTTATTTATATAGTTAATATAATGAATGCACCTTAATATAACAATTAAAATAATGGAAACAATAAGAACTTCACAATAATAAACTTCAAAAAATAAAAAAAAAAACATTTTCATTGTTAATGTACACACTGTGGTCACAGTGGTTTAACTATAGCCTAGCATCATTTACAAATAAAAAAATAAAATGTAAATTGTTTGGCATTTGTTTTTATTCTCTTTTTAATTTTCAGTGGAAGGACGAGAGTCTTAGAAATCGTCACAAATGCAATCAGTATTTAATGTAGTGCTTAATACTTAATAGTATTGACTGTTTCTCTCTGGTGCTGCTCGAATAGTTCCGAGTTCTCAGAGTTCCGCTCTCAGTTATGACATCATAATGGAGAAGCAGCTCTAAACTGCTAGTCTGACTGATTTTCTTCTGTTGGTGTGTTAGGAGTTTAGAGTTAGGAGCTACTTTCGTGACTTACTGAAGATATAGATTAAAAATTCTGATTTCAATCGCAGCATTCAGTGTCCACAATGGCACTGTTTAGCAGTACATTTAGACAACTTTTTGAGCGTTTTGCTCGCTTCTTGCGCCGAAGAGAGTCGCCTTTGAGGGCACAGCAGTATTTAGCGCAAGAACAGGCGGCACAAGAGAAACTTCCAGAGGCATCGGTGACGAAGAGCGAGGCTTTCGACGTCACCAAAAACAAGAAACTCGGGAGGAGATGCCGCCAAGTAACTTACCTGAGCAGCTTGCGTTGAAGAAAATAAATAAAACTCAGTAATTGCTAGTTAATTTCACTCTTAATCACAAACATTAACACTTTGAATTAAATGTGAAATGCTGAAAATAGAAAGAGTGAAATAGTGTTGTCTTGCATAATATACAATGATCTTTATTCACAAACTTGAAACTTTGTGTTTTTAGCATGGAGGGAAAGAGAAGGAAAGACAGGTGAAGAGAAAGGTGAAGAAGGAGAGAGGCATGAACGAGGGAGGAAGTCTTAAAGACATGGCTGGCAAAGAAAGAGATACAATTTGTCTTGAAGAGATTCTGCCAAGAGAGTCTGCCAAGTTCAGAGAGATGCAGAATCTAGACAATTTGATGGAGAAAAGTAGTGAGCATAGAGATGCCGGAGAAAAGAAAAAGAAGAAGAGAAAGCTGAAGGAACGAAACACCGCTGAGCCTACTCCACGTCTTGTGGAGGTCAAACCTCAGCAAATTCTCGTTAGTCCTGCAATGAGAGCTTCCTTCTTGACGCCAATAGAAGAAGTTTCAGTGCTTCCAAGTGTCTCTGAAGACCTTCTTCTACCGGCTGCTCGCTTCAGGCCCCTGCCGCCAGTGACCAAACCGCCACATATCCTCAAAATCCAGAGAAAGTGCTATGTTCTCCTCTTCGAGTGAGTCCTCCCAAACAACTGGTGGTTCCTCCAAGCCCCACTCCGGGATCTGATGAAGGCGTTGATCTGCAACTTTCTTCACCTAAAGCCAGCAGCCCGGTGCAGCCTCAGCCGTCCACTTCTTCTCTGTTTGAGCCGCCTCCAGAACTCACGCTCATCGACATAGAGGATGAGGATACAGTACGTGGAGTACACTGGTAAGACCTATCAGGCATGGGACTTAAAGCCTGAAAGCCCCCGACTGCTGGAGGCAGATATGAAACCAAGAAAGATTATTGCTTGGCTGGAGAGTGACAGCGAGGAGCTGGAGAAAGTGTGGTCGAGGGAAGCGTCGGAGGTCCAGGGATGTGAGGACGAGGCAGATGAGCCTGTTGAAATGGGAGGCTCTGAGGACATCAAAGGGCATTTCGACAACGACGCCTCTCAGAAAAAGAAGGAGCTGGACGAGCACATGATGAAGCTCTTCTGTGTAACCTCTCCTGAAGGTCCCAAAAATGAGACCAAGCACAATGTGCATGTCCAGGAAGAGCCACGGAGCAAAAGAAAAGTACCACTTTTTCTGTTAACCTGGGCAGAAAACAAGGCCAAAACAAAGGAGGAGAAGAAAATACGGAAAGAGAAGGAGCGAAGAGAGAAAAAGTTGCTGCTTGAACGCTACAGGAATGATCCGGAACTAAAGCACTTGTTGATCAACAAGCACAACCGCCACCACTGCTCCTCTGAATGATGCTCATTGATCCTTCCCAAAACAGTCAAAGTCTGTGTACAAATAAAAAAAATACATGCAAACTAAAAGCTTCATGCAAGTTTCCTGACCATTAACAATGTCCAGTGTTGAATATGAAAACATATGAAAACATGATTTTCAAATATCATTTTTAACTTCACCATTTTTTTTCAACACATCACCTGCCACTCTGTAATTTTATGTCTTTGTGGAGTTTGTGGAATCCTTTGTGGATTTCGCAACATTTCCTCCCTCAGCATAGAATTATTGTTGTTTTTAACAAAAATGTTTATGCATTTATAATGTCTCTTTCAGAGACTGCTGCACATTCACATTAATGCTAGTGGAAAATGGTTTACGTCAATAAAACAGCTTTTAAACAAAGTGTCACATAGCACTTTATTTACCTCAGGCAAGTCGTCAGCCTCCATAGCTTGTTTTTTTTTTATTTTCTAGAGCGTTTCACGAAATTTTACACTAATCAACTTTAATATTCTCATATGAGAAAAAACTGTTTTAATGTTACTCTTCCTTGATGGGACTTTATTTATTATACTACACTTTTTTACTTATTCTTACTACAAAATAAACACGTTAAAAAAGTCCATTAGTACCCAAGAGGTTTTGATTTTTAAGATGTCAGTTTTACACATGATCCAAAACATAAACATCTTAGAAATCAGTGACCAGGAGCTGTTCAAGCAATCAGAGATTAGCGATTCTGTCACCTGCTCAAATCTCTATTTACAACTACGGTGAAACACAGGACTAACATAACATCTTTTCTATTTATTTGAATGCTGTGTCGTAAGTTACATATACGAATTTCATTATGGTAGTTACCTACAACATTCCGTTGCAATTAAAGAGTACATACACCTAAAATGTTTATTACTATTTATTCTACTATTTTTTTCCTGCATGTCATGTATGGGGCTCTGTAAAAATGAATCAGAAATCTGTTTTTTATTTGTAATACTTAATTACTGTTTCTACTGTATTCGTAATCACATAAATCATTCCTTGGAAAGGAAGAGACTAGTGTTTAAAATGACACTAAAATAGTGACGTCTTGTTTTTGACCCATGTACATAATCCCTTACAGAAATATTATCCCTTAGATAAATCATAGATATGAACTATGATAGTGGAAAACTGAGATATTTGTTGTGCACTTTATGACCAGTGACTTTATGACCAATGGCACTCACGCAACCAATAGCCATCAGCAAACCAAGGACACTCCCTTTACACACACACACACACACACACACACACACACTTTAATTCGTTTTTCTTTGCATATTTGTTTTAATGTAATAAATGACCACAAAACCAGGTATATTTGTAGAGACAGCCATTCATTGTATGGGTTAGGTTTTGATATGTTTCCTACAGTAAATATATCGAAACCTAATTTTTTCTCAGTAATATGTATTGCTAAGAACCTAATTTGGACTCATTTTAATGAAATTTGTCTGGCCTGCCATTCACCATCATCCGGCCCAAGGGAAGAACGCACGCAGGTGACACAGAATTGTTTTTACATTGGCCCTAGGACTTGCTTCACAACCCCAAAAGAAAAGGATGAGAGACGCAACAACAATAATCTCCCAGAAACTGCAACATCAATGAATGGCAGCACTGTCCTATCCCAACAAACCATACATTAATGGAAAGCTTATTTATTCAGCTTTCGGTATAAACTCAATTTTAAAAGACTGACCCTTATGACTGTTTTTTGTGATCCATGGGCACAAATCATTAACTCCAGTCCTGACCTCTGTTACTTTGATGTGAAGATACTGAAAGGGCAAAATATAATTATTTACTTGGCTTATGTAACATAATTAAATAATCCTTTTCGTAGTAAATTCCGCTATTCTGTGTTCATTACAGCCTCTAAAATAAATATTTGTTTAATATATTTCAATGCTTGTTCAAGACGAGGTGAAAAGCATTTTTAAAAGCTTTTTGTAATTTCTCTGTAAATTCTGTAACTTCTGAAATAATGTAAGACGCAGAACCTGGTTCACCAGACCAGAGGAGGAGAACAGACTCGGGTGAGGAGGGATTACTGACAGCTTTAAATGAGGGCTGCTATAAAGTGACTACAGAGCAGTTTCACATTCAGATTTTAAAAAAGAAACATGGTCACGTCATGTCTTGTCCTTCTCTTGCTTTCAGTCCAGTGGTCCTGGGCTCAGGAAGACCCTCTTCTGCCTTTCTCCGAACACCTGGACCCAGAGCACAAGGTGCGTCTGAAGTGGGGATTTGATGAAATCCAGGGCACCATCTTGTTCGAGCTCACGGTCAACACCAATGGCTGGGTTGGTTTTGGCTTCAGCCCCAAAGGAGGAATGACTGGAGCCGATGTTGTCATTGGGGGAATTGGACCCGATGGCATTTACTTTAAGGTAAAGACTGGGACTGACAACTGTAGACAGTGAACTAATTGTGCAGTCTTTTTGATAGCTAGAAATATATTTAAACACCTTATTCTTTACATATTATAATAAGTCAGACTAAATGAAGTAAAGTCTTATTTTCTTTAAAAATCTTATTTAGTATATTAGGAAACGCCAGAAAACGGCTTATTTTTGCAGCAGCTTTTCGACAGATTTGTAAAGACATGTTTTTGCAAGCCTTTCACTGAGTTCTTCTGTCAAAATAAAAGCTCTACTGGTTATATAGTTCACCCAAAAATGAAAATTCTGTCATCGTTTACTCACCCTTGAGATAGTTTTAATGAACTGGATAGTATTAGATAGTATGAATGTGCAACATGTAATTTTTTTTCGTAAATGTCGCAAACGTGGACTTCATAAAATACTGAAATATTGAATTTTTTTATATTTAATATTGAATTTTTTTTTTATGGATCATATGTGGTCTTTTAATTTCAGTGACCGTAATCTGAGATATTTAAAACAGTAAGTGATTTTATAAGTGCAAAAAAGTCTGGAAATGACCAATCTACATAGATTTAGTTCTTAAATAATGTAATGATTTTGAGAGTCGAATGTGTTAAACTGATAGCCCAGATTGGAAACTGCATCTACAACCGTAACTATAAAAACACCTGTTGCTACGCATGCCTATATGCTACATTTTTCTTTTCTGTATTCAGGACTATCATGCTGACGGGAATTCAATGCCTAAGGTTGACCAGCAGCAAAACTACAAACTCCTGTCTCTGACTGAGTCTGATGGGAAATCAGTCATGAGGTTTCAGAGGTCCATCGATTCCTGTGATAAAGATGATCTACCTATCACTGTGAGCTGTTTAACCATTTTTCTTTTAACAGCTTCTTTGTTTTAACAGAAATTAATTCGACGCCAGCATGTAACTCTCTCCGTTCATTGATTGTTAGATGTACACTAAAAACAATGCTGGCGGACCGATCATTTTAATGTATTCTCTTTATTATGAACACATTGTTTAGTAGTGCTAACAGTTTTACCATTTACCATCAGTATATCAGTGCCGCTTCTCATTTTGTTTCAATAATCAAGTAAAAGTGATTTTTATTACATAATCAGGATCTCCCCATGAAGCTGATCTATGCGTACGGACAGACTGATGATATCACGTACCACAGTAACCAAAGAGGAACAAAGGAGCTGAACCTGTTGAAGTACATGCCTCACGTCAACCCTCCAAACAGCAGCTTTTTTGACATAACTATGGTCAATGTAAGAAGGAGTTTTAAAACTAATTTTTGTGCAACATTTAAAACTTGGAATTGAACACATTTTAAAATGTAATTGTAAAATGCATTGAATTTTCAGCAGCCATTATTCCAGTCTTATTCAAGCGTCACATGATCGTTCAGAAATCAATCCAATGTGCCGCTTTATTGCTCAAGAAACATTTATTGTCAAAGTTAAAAACAGGGTTTTGGTTTTGCTGTTGTTGATTTTTGATGATCGTTTATTTAAAATAAAAATATGCTTTTATAAGATGCATCACTTTCAATGTATTTACTGTAAAATATGGTTAATTTATTGTTTCCTTGTTAAAGAACATTTGTTGAAATTTTTACTAACTTCATAGATTTATGGTAATGGTTTATTTCAGTTATGGGAAGAAATCCTTTTTGAAGTGCTATAGGTGTAATTTCACTTTATATGTGGTTTAAATTTACAACTATTTCAGTTCACCGTACCAGCCAAGCAAACCCACTATCACTGCAAAATCATGAAGGCCCCTACTTTTGGTTCCAAACAACACATTTATCGTGTGAGTTTATGAACTGAACACATTATAATTCCAATGATCTGTCAGCCATCTTCATCTGTGACCTACTTTGATTATCTACAGATTGAGCCAGTGATCGAAAACTTTGACATTGTGCATCATCTGCTGCTGTACAGCTGCCCTCCGACTGTGACGGAGCCGCAAGAGGCGGAGTGTTATACAGGAGTGGATGGAGAGTGCATGGAAGTCATAGCTGTGTGGGGAGTTGGTGGAGGGGTTAGTCTTACCTTTGACTGGAGTTTAAATAATTCATAATAATTCAATGGTTAATTAATGTGAGAAACTGGTGATGGATGGGGGCGTGTCCAGCTCTTTCAGAAGCTGGCCATTCTTTGACTTATATATATCGAGCAAAAAACGCCGGACGACAGCCAATCACTGAAGATGAAATGCAAACAGGGTGTAAACATTAGTTTCAGAGCCACAACACCGCTGCCTTCGGCCTTTGCAGCGGGTAATGATTTCTTACGGATGATTTACGGAGACTCCAAAACAGTGGCACCAGCTGCACTTGCAGCTCAGATTTGACATTGCAGTGGAAACACACCATAAGTGATTACCTGCCGCATTGTTAAAATCAAGAATCAGATCAGTTTGGTTTTGGGCCTATTAAAATAGTATTTATATGCAACTTTCAAATTTCCGATTAGCTTTTTAATTATTTTTTCAAGGCTTTTGAATTTCCTGAGGTGGCAGGACTTCCAATTGGGGGAAATGTTGGAGATTTGTTCTACAGGCTCGAAGTGCATTACAACAACCCCAATAAAAGTGCAGGTCCGTCGAACATTTGCAATGTAAAACACCACAGATTTTGACATGATTAAACAGTTCTTTCGTCTCTGCCCAGGTCGAGTTGATAACTCAGGTCTGCGCTTCCACCACACACCTGAACTCCGTCGGCACGATGCAGCTGTTCTGATGACAGGACTTGCGGTGGCCCCCGGGTACGCCATCCCACCCAAAGCCCAGTCCTTCCTCACGTACGGCATGTGTGACACGGCTAATATTCCAAAGGTATGCATGTAGAGTATGTTTATCTACGCACGTTCTCAGGTTCAGGCTCAGCACGATCAGCTGTGTTCTGTGGTCTACAGGTTCTGGAGACGACACATGATCTTCAGGTGTTCTCTGCGATGCTGCACACACACTTGGCCGGGAGGAAGGTGCGAGTCGGACACTTCAGGTAGACATTTTTGACTAATTATTAACTTAAAGAAATAGTATAGCTTATTAACTTAATAAGAACTTAATAAAACCAGAGTGTATTTTTCTTTCTTCTGTGGTTCATAAAATTACTACAATGAATTCTTTTTTTTTTGTGAATTCTAATTCTCTGCAGAGGGGGAGAACAGATCGATCTTCTAGTCGCGGATGAAAACTATGATTTTGAATATCAGGAAGTGACAAACTTTGGTAAAACTAAGACGGTGAAGTTGGTGAGTGCTGTTAAGTTTACAGGGATTTCAAGCATAAACAAATGCAATGCACAATACAAAATGACAAATTTATATAATGTAATATTCTATATGTGACCCTTTATCACAAAACAGTCATGGTTGCATAGGTATATTTGTAGCGGTAGCCAAAGATAAATGGTATGGATCAACATTTAAAAAAATATATTGTATTGCAAATATCATTAGGATATTAAGATCATTTTCTAGGAAGATATATATTTTTTTTTATTTCCAACAGTAAATATATCAAATCTTAATTCTCGATTTATAACATGGTTTGCTACAAACTTTTTACAAAATTTTTTTGCACTCTCAAATTCTCAAAATCTCAGCTAAATATTGACCTAACAAATAATACATCTATGGACAGCTTATATATTGAGCTTTCAGATTATGTATACACCTCAGTTTCAAAAGGTCAACCATTATGACTGGTTTTGTGGTGCTGGGTCACATATTTTAGTATATAATTATTGACAAGGGAAATAAAGAAACTTTTTGCTCTTTCAGGGTGACAGATTGCTGGTGGAGTGCACCTATAACACTGAAAACCGAGACACGCTTACATGGGTTAGTACATCCAGACTTTTTTTTCAGGCATTGAATCAAAAACGTCTTCAAAATTGACCAGAACCGAAATACATAATTCATATATCACTCTATTTATCTACTCATTAAAACAGAGAAGAAAGATTATTGATGTGCAGAACTTCCTTTTTCTGCCCGCAGGGGGGGTTCTCAACTACAGATGAGATGTGTTTGGCCTTCCTCTTCTACTACCCAGCTATGAATCTGAGCGGCTGTAGCAGCTTCCCTGATTCAAAGTCTTTACAATCTGCGATGGGAGCAGCAGATATCACGTAGCCCAATTGAAACCCCTTGTTTTTAATACATTTAGCTTTTAAAATGTCCCCCGCTAACATTTCATTTGATCATTTTGCAGATCTTGGCTCAATATAATGTTCACAAGGACTTGGGACGACACGACTATCAACGAATACCAGCAAACACTAAAGAGTATCGACCAGTACATCACAGTGGTGAACTCGCTCGTAAGTGTCCACGCCTCCACAATATCTGCTTCTGTTCTGACCACAGCCGCATTTACCCGACGCGCTTTCTATTTGTATTTCTAGAACAACGCATCTTCTTATAAAGGGACACTTCCTGATCTCAAAGTCATCCCGCCTGCACCCTGCATAAGTGGCTGTGTGACCAGAAGTCTTGCTGCGCTATCTCTGCTCACATCTTTAACAGTGCAGTGGGCTTGCTTCTGAAACAGGAACCGAATGTCTGAACCATCAAGAGAACAAAAACTGAGCAAGCTATATGTAACCTTTTCCAATTAATAAACTTTGCACTTTACTTTCATTGCTTTATACATTATATCAGTGTTGGGTACATTACTTGAAAAAGTGATTAGTTATAGTTACTTCTCATAAATATTAAATGTCAAATAACTTGGATGTCCCCAATAATAAATGTTAAATGAATAAAATGGGCATTAAATAGAATACGTTTTTATTGTAACGCTGTTAGTAACTGTCACGGTGTGGTTTAGCGGGATGGAGCACTCGACGAAAATAAATGAACTTAAACAGTTTTAATCCTCTTCAAATGGACAAAACAATAATATGCAGGAAGGCAGGCAGAACAAAAACCACACGTATAAACCTCGACGATCGGATGAACATGAACGCAAACAGACAGGACTTAAATACAAAAGGTAATTGACTAAATTAACAAGAAACAGCTGACGACAATGATTCAATTAACAGGAAGGGAAGGTAGGGCACACAGAGCACACATGACACAAGACAAAACGAAAACGAAAGAGTCCAAAAACGTGACAGTAACGTTGTTTATTTATGACGTCATTATTCCCATCATTGCATTAAATATAGGTGGCGGTAAATGCCTTTGACTTTAAAAGTATTTATTTTAAATGCCTTTTGCTGCACATATTTAGCCAAAATGTATTAAATATAGAAAAACACTCAGAAACACGTCTTCTCCATGCTTCGAAGAAAGAAATCTAAGATACAGAAAAAGATTTAGCCATTGTGCTGAATATAATGCCGTTTGAAAATGACCTTGATCGTCTTGCTGCTTTTAGAGTTGATAGCACCGTAGGATCCTGAGTGGCCTATAAAAGATCTCAGGGTGGGCAGCTTTGGCCCTCAAGGTTCAGCTGAGTTCAGCTCCAACTCTAAACAAACACATCTGAAAAATCCATCCAAAGTCTTCAGAATGACAGGCAGGTGTTTCTGATTAAGGGGTTGGCGCTAAACCGTGCCACACACTGAATCTCAAGTACTGATTCCTTCTAAAGTATTGAAACTACGTAGATTATTTTCACTGTTATTCAACTTAGGTAAAAAGATTTGTTCAATGGACATCTGTTGGTATTTCGTTACTATGGTTTTTCATAAAATGTCTAAAAAGCATTGTTCAGATATGTTAAATAAATAAATAAAAAACTATCAAAACTATGTCAACAACTATCAAAAGCCCCCATTCTTCAAATTACTTTCATTTATGGGAACTCCAAGTGTGTGTGTGTGTGTATGTGTTAATAAATTAACCAAATGAATTACATTTGAATGTGTTCATGTGTTCCTCTTGGAGGTTTACTGAGGCCCCTGGTTGAGAGCCACTGTTTTTACAGCAAAAGCCCATATAAGCATTGTTGACTGGGATATCAGATCTTTTAGAAAGTCTATTTCTCTTTTTAAGCCACATAACAAATAAAAAAACTATATAAACAGATGTGCATTTATCAGTGTAATCTGAGTTATTTTTGTTTTACTTACACCTACTTATTGTATTTACCCTTTAATGTTTAAGTCCTCTTTATTGCTTAACTATATAACTCAATGGCTACATTTTCAGTTATTTATTTATTATTACAATTCTTATTATTTTGGCTTAGGAAAAATGTGCTTTTATTCTGTAAAGCGGTTTATAGGTAGTGTAATGCCTATGACAACAGCGAGGCGACCCTCCAAGCCAGCGTGTTCCTCAAACAATAGCTACATCATTACAGATCAAATGAAAAATCAATACCGAAACATATTTACTGACAAAGTGAGATGTTTCCAAAACCTCATTGGATTCAGAGCAATTGTGAATAGCAAAGATGTATCAGCCTCTCTCTTTCAGTTCCACATCCACAGTCGGTCACTCTTGTTGTAGGTCCTGGACTCTTGGCACAGGTAGTGCTGAATCATGGGATATGGAACAAAGCGTGGCTGGGCGAAAACTGACAACTAATGAAATAACTTTGTGGGGTATCAAAAGAAAAGGGAGGGTAGGATGGCCAGGGTGAGGATGTTTGGCTGGTACTTCTTCAGCCCTCCCAGTGCCAGCTGGTCAGCCTATTAGGACCGGACTATGAGCGTGTTCTGGACAGAGACATGTTTTGGCAGTGTTTCCGCCCCTGAGCTTGCGGTATATATTGAGCAGCTCGTGCCACCCCACAGCGACTGGCACATCCCGGAGCTGGTAAGACGTGCATACGATTGCTTTATTATCACTATTGTCAGTGCTTTTTTTCATATTTAGCTACTAAGTATGAACTATAACAGCTCAGCCTTGTCGTGCATGCAGTTTGTGCTTTTGCAAGATTTTAATATCTACACAATTGACGCTTTTAATTTACCACCTGTTTTGTTCCCCATGTTATTTCTGAACTAAGCTCATCACACCCATCCTGGTTCACTATGGCAACTGATCACCAGAACCCTGCAACCAAGCAAAAACAACCAGTTGCCAGTAACTTCAAGGTACCAACGGGCGTATCCGCGTTACTTGTCCGTTACTCATCTTCCTTAATACTTTCTCTAATTAATACTTTCTTTTGTTCCATAGTTGGTCATTTACGAACAGGAAAACTTTCAAGGCCGCTGTCATGAGCTGACTGGGCCCTGTAACAACATCAAGGAGGCGGACGTGGCGAAAGTGGGCTCAATACTGGTGCTGTGTGGACCGTGAGTTTGTGTGGGAGGGAAAATAGCGGGTGATATTGCTACATTCGATAAACTTAGTTAACATTGAATAACAAGTTTCAAACATAAATAGTTTCGTTTGCACGGATATTGGGTTCCTCTGGCAAGGATAGCAATTCTAAAAGAAGCCACAGCAAACAACACGAAATGGATTTAAATGTGCGAGTGGACCGGAGCGACTGCCACGGCTTAAATATATTCCACCCCAGGTTTTACTTTTACTACAAAAAACGTTATTGCTGTGGTTGTTTTTCCCATGTGTTTAAGGTTTAAGGTTTGACATACTGCACTAACTGTATTCTACCGATGATGAAGGTAAGTTAGTGAGGGGATGTTGTTAGGGAGTGGCACTGGCAACTCTTTCCAGGATTGTTGCTAGCAAAAAAAAAAAAAAAAAAAAAAAAAATATATATATATATATATATATATATATATATATATATATATATATATATATATATATATAATTTATATATATAAGTTATATATATATAAATTGTAAAATATATATTTTAAGTATGTTTTATTAGCCAATTCGATTGTTTCACAGATCTGGCAACCCTGTTTCAGACACTGTGAAGACACTCTGTTCTGCTGGACTTTTATGTCTTCCTGATTATATGATTTCTTGGTCTGAACAGATTGAACAGAACTGTTGTGTAAAAAAAAATGTAATGAGTGAGAAAGTATGACAAAGACTTTTTGTTCCAGGTGGGTGGGATATGAGCAGCCCGGCTGTAAGGGGGAACAGTATGTGTTTGAGAAGGGTGAGTATCCTCGCTGGGACGCCTGGACCAACAGCAGACGCAGTGACTGCATCGTCGCCTTCCGCCCCATCAAAGTGGTAACTAACAGTTATATACAGTACCAGTCAAAGATTTAGATTCATACTTAATTATCACAGTTTTATATGTATGAAAATTATAGTATGGTCATCATCAATGACAATTTTAATTTAATTATGTATATTATGTAGTGACAAAGGAAAACCTGTCCTCTGGACGTTCTCTCAACCATCACATCAGAACATTTTTAAAGCAAGCGTGTGCAAATATGTATATTAATATGATTTTGATATTTTGTTCTACACTTCCTATGTTCTTGCAGGACAGCCAGGAACACAAGATCGTGCTCTATGAGAACCCAAGCTTCGCTGGGAAGAAGATTGAGATCATAGATGATGATGTTCCCAGCTTCCACGCTCATGGATACCATGAGAAAGTCTCTTCAGTTCGTGTGCAGAGTGGCACGTGAGTAAAACCCCAAAAGAGCCGCCATTAGCAGATCGAACGCGCGTTTCAGACTGTTTCGGACACTTTTCCAAGTTCTCCTGTATCGTAGTTGTTTTAGTTCATTTACTTAATTTCTCCTTGTCACCTGGGTTTCAGCTGGGTGGGCTATCAGTACCCAGGATACAGAGGCTTCCAGTACTTGTTTGAGAAAGGAGAGTTTAAGGAGTGTTCTGAGTTTGGGGCCGTGCTGCCTCATATCCAGTCCGTGAGGCGCATCCGTGACATGCAGTATCACCCAAGAGGGGCCTTCCAAGCCTCCACCTAAGTTCCCAGCGCTTCTCTTCAAACCCCAAAGCTTCTGAAACGCCCCTTCCTTTCCTTACTCTTCACCTTTGAATGCTTATCTTTGACTCTTTCAGTTGTGTCAGTGATTCCATTTGCTACTGCTGAGAAATAAAAAAAAAGTGATTTTGCGTTACGAATGTTTCTGAGCTTTTATTTGGGCGTTCACTGATGTATAAGTGAATAAGAAATCCATAACTGATGGAGTCTATTAATTCAACGATTATTAATATATTACATTCAGCATACTCCATTTAAAAATGCCATCTGAACCTGCATCATATTAAGATTCAAGATTATTTACAATTCAAAACACACAATAATCATTTTTTACAAGAACTAAACTAATACATTCTTATATTCATGTCTCAATGAAGGCTGCATTTATTTGATCAAAAATATAGTAGAAAAGTAACTTTATACAACATATAATTTAAAATAGTTTCCTATAATTATATATTTGAAAATAAAATTGATTCTTGTGATGTCCATCCATTGCTCAAACCCTCATTGAATCCCTGCTGAATAAACATTTCTGACCCTCAATTTTTGAACTGTACAATAATATTCATCTCAACACCAAGCATCTCCATTATTGAAAGCAGTTTTTTTTCTTTTTTCTGCATGATTTCATGCTTAATGAAACATTCCAGCGGCCGTGAACCTCGTTAATGTCTTTTCAGAATGAGCTTTAACCAAAAAATGAACTATCATAAGAAAATGATGTGCATGCTAACATTAAATTTTAATTATACTTTCAGATCAAAGCTGCTGTCTGCCAAAGACGGTCAGCTCTTCCCAGTGGCTTTACAGCCTTGCGATATTAATAAAAAAAAAAAAAAAGCTCTGAAAAACACACCATTGTTAAAAAAAAGAAAAGGCAAATGAATTAAAATATATTTATAGTAAATTTTATTACGAATTTACAGTATTGGACACTGGCATTACAACAGTGCAATAAACATCTTTACAGTCAAATTTAAAATAAAATGGACAAATTACCCTTAACAGACTATAACAACTGTTGAGGCAGACAATGAAAAGAAGCTGATAATAGAAAAAAAAAAAAAAAAATCATAGGACACATTACTCACATACCGTCAGCATACTAACATCACAACATTGACATCACGTGTGAAGACACATGCGTTACAAAAGTGACTACCGGTCAGAACCGCTGTTCATTAACAGGTGAAAAGTGCTTGTTAGGTGGGAGCGGCACGACGGCCCGCGATATTTTTTTCTTAAATACGGTAACAAGTGTGCAATGTAATGTGAACAACGTTTACAGTACTTTCACGTTTCCCTTCAAACTAGTAAACAAAATAGATGCGAGTAACCAAGAATCAGGGACACACACAAAAAAAAAAAAACGCTTTCCCTTCTGCATTAATTCATTATCTTACGAGGGAAGTAAAAACTGATTAATATGCTGATTGTGCAATTTGCGGTCATCGTTTTTGGCCCATCGTTTAAGCGAGTGAAGTATCGGGATGAAAAGAAGAACAAAGTGACTGATTGTACATGCGCAGTTTTTCCGATCATGGTATTATTACGGATTCAAACACGATAGGGGGATACGACGGAATAGTGAAAGCTGAACAAACGGAGGCAGACCTTTGCCCGTCTGAATGTCTCAAACCTAACCGGAAAAAAAAAAAAAAAAAACGAGTTATAAGACGTGTGCAAACAAATTCATTCACTGGCCCATTCGAACAGGTTCCCACACGCACATCTTTGATCATTAAACATTTATCGTTTTCCTTTCAAACTGACATCAATACAAATATAACATTCTGTGATTAACATTTCATCATAACTAAATACACTTTCTATACCGACAGCTCTGTCGACTATTCAGATTTGGAAAGAAAAGTGTGATCGGAAATGCATGTGCAACTGATACCTATAACCACCAACTGAACATAAACAATGAGAATATGACAAACAAACGAACAAAAAAAAGCACGAAAGCTCTATTAATATGAACATAAAAGGGTAAAAACAAACCAGCGTCATACTCCAGTTATATGAAGCACTTCAGGTTACTTGTAGGTGCGTGTGGTCCCACGGCTCCACTGTAGAGGATGATCTCTCGCTCGCTAGAGGTTAAAGTGGCTCTATGCAAAAATAATTCTCTCTCGTATGACGAAGAGCTGAAGAGACACTCCACAGCGAATACATGGACTCATGGATCTCTGCTTTGCCCTTTACGTCAGTCAGAAATCTTTTAGAAAGGCACCATGCACATGTACGCGGCTCAGGCTGGAGAGGAAGGCCAAGAAAAAAAAAACTAGAGAGAATGATGTCGTAGTCAGCAGCAGAATTCCAGGTCAAAGGTTAAGGCTTCTGTCATGAGTTACAGCTACAGATACTGCAGTTATAAGGCATCCTAAAACGGTGGGAAGAAACACATGGGCTTTGTGTTAGATGAGCAGGAGCGTTACGCCAAAACTACAACTTTATTATTATTATGTCTTACTGAATTTAAACAAAAAATAATGCTATATAACCTGACAAAAGTAATGTGTATGCCTTACATTATGCATTTTTAAGGCGTCACTTTTTAAGCAAAACATTTTACATTTTGGTCCATTACCGTGATTTGGTTATGATTTTGGTGTTCTGATGGCTTATTTATTGTGACATCTGATTATACTTTATTAAAGTGTCCTCGTTACAGTTTAACTGTAAGTATTGAGTAATATTAATTAAGGACAGTACTTACTATGTGGTCAGCTTTAAGGTTTGGCTTAGGGTAACTTGCATTTAATATGCATATTTAATTTTTATTATAATAGTAAGTACTTGTGACGTGTAACAGGGACACCTTCTGCGAACAATCCTAGAAGACTGAGGATGTATCTAATAATCACGTGTAATAATATTTATGTATATTTACATGTAGGGAATCATTTTTATCTCTGTACTTTAATACTAAATGTTACTGTCAAAAACTCAAAGCCCTTAAAGGAATCTTTATTTGATCTATTGCTTGGTAAAACTTACTAATATAATAACTGTAACTAATAACACTAATATAATTTTAATGAAGTGTAAAACCGTTTTTGCTATAGTATAAAAACTGAAAAAAAAAAACAAATTGCTGTTGCAATCATCTACAGAAAATGTTACAAGCCTACTTGTAATTGCACATGCAGACACATAAGACCCTTTACCTGCTTGTTCAGGCTGTATTGTCGTTTTCATACTGACTCAAACGTTTTTTTGTCTTTAGTTCTTTCAGCCACTGAGGTGAGGACTCTTCTCTGAGAGGGGATGGGGAGAGAGAGAGAGAGAGAGAGAGACACAAAAAAAAAAAATCAGAAACACACCACACTGTCAGTACTGCCAAACAAGAGACTATTGCCGTAAAAGCACTCACCCATTCTCTTTGCCGCCAGCAGGAGGCAGCACGCGGGCAGCTCGAGGCAAGAACGGAGATTTGGGTGAACGTGAGAGCTGAGAGGGTGAAGGGCCTTCTGTCTGATTGTCTGAGTCTCCTCTCTTCTTTAGCTGAGCCTGAAATGAACGGCCGGATCTCACGTCAAACAAGCTGCAAAATGATCAGCTTCCAAACTAATTCTTACAAAAAAGCCTGTGAGACTTCAACACTGTTAGGAAGGTGCTTATGTTTAATCACCAACATTTATTTATTTATTTATTTTTCTTAAACAGTTTTATGAACTGCAGCTCTCCATGATGTCTCCAACATCTTCAAACCTTCACTAAATGTTCTCGAAGCAATCGTATATATTTACAGCACTTTTTTTAGTATAGAAATATCAGCAACTGCATCAAATTGCACATCATTTCATAAAACGGAATATTATTTTGTGCAACGCTTCAATAAACCGCTCCATTTCAAGGAATTCGATTTTTATGACTATTATTTCCTTACGAGGTTATGGAAATGGAAACAGGTGGAAAGTATTCCCAAAATCCCCTCACCTTGAGAGCAGATGGGTCCATGCCAGGGAAGAGCGCCACTCTCTGAGGCTGAGACATGGAGGATGTACGGGATTCGATCCCCTTGGCCTGCTCCTCAGAGTCTGACTCCTCACCCTGCTTACAAGGGTCTGTCTTCTCCTCTACAGACAGAGAACTTCAGAGTGAGTGCAAAGGACTACATTTTATTGACTTCGCTACGGTACAAAGAACATTATGACCCAAAGAGGACCCGCAACCTACTTAAACTCAACCTCACGGGAAGAGATTTGCAGGTACACGTGTCTCGCTGCAAAGAGGTTTATAATACCTATTGAGTCCTTGTAGCGCCATTCATCTTCTGCTCCGGTTCCCTCGGGGACTTGTGATAAGAGCGCGCTGTGGCGGGCGGCTCGAGAAGGCGGGGCTCTGCGAGTGCTCTTCTTGTTCAGGCTGACCCTGGCACGTAGTGCGCTAGAGTCTAACAGTGTCGTCGGGGTCTGCAGACAAACCATTGTAAAAGTCTTACGGGTTTGGAAAAGCGTGAGGGTGATTAAATGATGATCTTCCAAACGATCCTTATGTTCTGGGGGGGGGGAGACTGACCTCTGGGAATGGGAGCTCTGTCTGTTTTTGAGGAGACGCGGTCGAGCCATCTGTCGTGTCGATGAGAAGGGGCTGTTCGGCCGCGTGGGGTGGGGTGGGCTTTCGTGGAGATGGGGTGAGGTTGTCGTCAGACGAAGGTGTAGCTGGAGTGAGGCTGAGGAGGTGAAAAGACATATTGGAACACACTTACATGTTGTCTGCATTTGTGCAGAAAAAGAAGAAAGCAAAAATGTGACAATGAAGCTAGGTTTATTTGGAGGCTCAAACTGCTTTTTACCAGTGTATGGCCAGTGAACTGGAAAAAAATATTTAGGCATAAATATATTAAATGAATTATTTATGCCAGTATTTTTACTTGTATGTTTGTGTGACTCGCAAAATTAGATAAGCAAGAAGCGGCAGCACAAAAACAGATCATTTTCGGTTTTGTTCCTTACGTTTGTTCCCTCATGTTGTGTGAGGAATATTTCTGTACAGTAAAAGCAGTTTGAAGAGCGAGTGGTGAAAGTCCCTTTTAATCAAAACATCATAATCTTCTGCTAATTTATCAAATTTCTCTCAAATCACTTTCTCCTCTAAAACACACAATATACTATCTATACAACCCTATATTTTTCTTTTATAATAATACATTACACTCTGACGTATGACAAAAAATGAAATAAAAGACCTGTCGCTACTTCTGTTACATCACCACCTTAATAGCGGATGGTTGATATCCCAATGATTTTAATTTGATTTGCGCACGTCATTTAGGCCTTCATGAACTCCCGTTCACATAACTGAATTATTTGTATGACATGTATAATTTGCCAGTTCCTGATAAAGTTACCGACCAACTTTCAGTACTGAGCGGTTACGTCGCTCCTTTGCGACATCCCTGATAATAGACAAAACAAATCCACCCATCAAAAGATAATTTCAGGGCACAGATACGGCCCATCCAAGCCGATGATTCAAATACTGTATTTCAGCTCTTGTTTCATCTGAATCCCTTTAGTCACTGCTGTAATAAAACCTCTCTGACAGGCCCAGTCTGCTCCGTAATGAAGATGTATCTGCTTGTGTGTCTGTCCATGAGCTCATTATAGCATTATATCTCTGTTACAGATGACCCACTCAATAGAAGCAACTGATCCTGGTGTCGAGTTACAAACAGTGACCGAGGAGAGTTTTAGAGTCACGCTTTAGTTTGAGGACACAGACGGTTGATTTATGTTTTTTTTGGGAGGCATGTGTTCACCTGTCGTCTGTGCGGAGTCCTGTCTCCCATGTGCCGTACTGACTGTCGGTCTCCTGCACCAGATTGTCTGTGTCTTTATTCTCCTCCGGTCCACCGCCGCACTGCTTTACCAGCTCCTGTACACAGAAGAAAGACAAAAAGCTTTCTTTTGAGGGTGTAACAGTGGCTGGTGAGTTGATGAGAAACTCAAAAGAAAAAGCAACTTTAATTAAACCGTTTGTGTTTAGTGTCCATTAGAGACCTGTGTTCAAATCCTAAAATATTCCTCCACCATTCAATGGTTTGGAGTCAGTAAGATTTTTTTTTTCTTCAAGAAGCCTCTTATGTTCACCAAGTTCATGTAAGTAATATTTTCAACAACTGTTTTCTATTTGTCTATTTTAAAAAGCTGAATTCACCGTCACGTGATACTTCAGAAATCATTCTAACGCTCAAGAAACACTGTTTCAAATATAATTAAACGCTGAAAACGTTGTACATTTTAGTGAAAACCTTGTTATATTATTTCCAAATTATTTGATTAACAGCAAAGAACAGCATTTATTTAAAAAAAAAAGTAGAGGGAGAGAGGATAGAGAACCATTTAATATTTAGTCTTTTTTTTTAATTAAGCAAATGCAAACACAGCCACACTGGACAGCCATGACTTTTTTTCTGAATGGGCAGGATGCTTCTGCCTGAGGAAAGGCATGAATGAAGATGGAGTTTAATCTCCCTGCAGAACTCTAAACGACCACCAGGTGAAGCTAAATCTCACGCTGAACAGCCCAGTTATAAACCCAGCCTCTCCTTGAAGGTGTGACATCACAGCATCAGAGCTGGACATTAGCCAATCACCGAGTGAAAAGATGCAGTCCACCCAAGCAGGGCATAGAACTATCTTGTGCATCACAGAATAGAACGGCAGGACATTTAACCCTTATCACATTTCACCTACAAACCCAGCCGGCACCAGTTCATCTTCCTGTAACAAGAAACAACATTAAACTGGCGTCCTGGTGTCATAACTGGGCAGCTGCTGATATATATATATATATTTTTTAGCAGTAATGTAATGCAATATAATATAATATAAAATATAAATTATTTGCAAATGCACTTGAAGCACAAAAACTTGTAGTGTGATAAAGAGAAAATGAATGACAAGGAAAACAGGAACATAGGAACAAACTGGTTAGACTCCCATGAAAGTACTGCAATGACCTCATAGAAATCTACTGGTTGAACTGGTGAGCGCATCCATCCAACCGTGCCTCTTTTAATGAGGAGACTACAGAGGGTACAGTGTATCTAACACACACACACACACACACACACACACACACACACACACACACACACACACACACGCTCACTGATCACAAGCAGAGCTGAGTGTGAGCACTGTGTATGTGACTGACAGGGGTTTGTGCCAATCAGAACTGGACTGAAACCCTTTGAGAAGTTCAAATCAATTCCTGAATATGAGGAACATGAATGTGAAGATCTGCAAAATTTAAAAAGTAGTTGTTATTAATAAGATGAACCATTATTTAGCTTAATTTTAGTGCATATTCCTGTGAGATATATATATATATATATATATATATATATATATATTATTATATTTCATTGTTTTTATGTATGTTATTATTATTAACCTTTATTTCAGCTTTATTTATTTATCAATCATTTTAGTATTTCAACATAAATGCATTTCAGTTTACTCCAAAGACAACCTTTTGTTGTTGTCTTTGGTTTGTTCTTCCATCTACTATTTTATTTACTATAGCTTTATTTCAGTAAAAATTGCATAGTTTTAACAGTTAATTTAATAATAAAGGCTATTGCATTCTGGGTCTGAAATTTTTGCACACTGAAAAATAACACAACTTCGCATTGTGTCAATCATGTTTACAAGCTGCCTCCATCGTAAAAAATTCAGACCAGGTTCGATTTTCTGAATTTTTGCATTCATTTTGATGAAAAGGATAACTAAGCTGAAAAACTAATTTCGGACTCAGTGTGCAAGGACACAAAGCTACTTGTTATTATTTATAAAAACAAACAATGGTTAAATTGCTAATGCTACCTATAACTATTTGCATGTAATATTTGCGTACAGACATACATAATATATATTCATATCAACCATGGTGGAAGAATGTTTAAAGCGCCCAGATTGCTTTAAATTACTTTAAAACCAAACTAGATGAAACAGGCATACACTTTGTACATCTTCAACATAACAAGCGATCTGTTCATGTTTGATTTTTTGTGGTGGGCTAATGAACTTTCTCTTATGTGTCACTTTCTTCGATTCACTGTAAATTTCTCTTCCCGCTGTCTGAATTCAGAGTCCTGTGGGGCATGGCCAAGTCACTTCAAATTCATATTTGTTTGTGACTAAAAAAATGGAATTGGCTAAAAAAAGACAATTCTTAAACACCCAGTCACCAGAGCAAAATATGGAATTTAAGACAACAGTCTGTGCATTAAGTCATTAGCATCAGTGAGAGAGAGAGACTGTGTGTGTGTGTGTGTGTGTGTGTGTGTGTGTGTGTGTGTGTGTGTGTGTGTAAGTGACTGAATGAGAGGAAGAGAGTGTGTTGAGGCTGTTTGCATTAGAGAAAACAGCACAGGATGTCATTCATCAGCTCTGCCTTTCCTGTCAGGAAGAGTAACAGGCAACAGAGAGCAGTGAGAATCAGACCAGACAACATCAAAGCAGCGCTCCCACCTGACAAACAACTCGTATCTCTCTCTCTCTCACACACACACACGCGCGCTTAACTTTCTATATGAGGACATAACATCAGTTGTTTTATATCATTATATTATACTAGTACATCAGTACCAGCGCCGGCTACTGAAAACCCCATTTTGCTTCACCACTAGTCATAAACACATGCTGGGACAGACAAAAGAAACAGACGTCTGTATGTACAGCTCAATAACAAGACGGCACACTGATTCAGTCAGCTCTATCAGAGCACCTGCAAGAGTCAACAGAATATGAACCTCCAGTCCTAATAAACCGTAGCTGACACCAAAATAGGAGTTACTGCTCTTACTGTTAATATGATAAAACTGTGATAAGTAATACCAAGTCACCACTATAATTATCATTTGAAGATTAAATTACAAGTAGGTTCAAGTAGATTTAATTAAAAAACCTACAGCACTTTAGGTATTTTGACCAAAGCTGTGGTATATTTGGTTTTAGTAAAAGTACCACACTGAGGTAATCAAAACAGTATGGGAAAGCGAAGTAAAAAAAAAAAATGTATGTTCAGAATTACTAATCCAAATCCAGAACAGGCTTGTTTTTTTATGCTGATCACTTGACCAGAAAAGCCAAGAGGAATGTCTCAAACAGCTGGTGGCTGATTAACCTAAAGCTTTTAGCACGCATTGCAGCGCTAATTCATTAGCATCGGCAGCGAACACAGTGCATCAGCAAAACGTCTGTGTGAACTTTTGCAAATCTTTGCATATATCTGCCCTGAAATGGGTGTGTTCGGTTAGAACTGCTTTCATTTCTGGCTTATCCAAACAATTTGGGTTTATTTATGACGGGTAAATTTTGCAAGTCTCAAACGAAGCTCGCTAATAACAGCAATGAACTTCCAATGAAGACACACCTATGATCTGCCTGCTCACCTTGGAAAGTGACTGATTTTCTGAGCCTGCCGACCACAAAAACACACACACATACACACATACGCTGAGAGGGAGTGGCACTCAGAACTAACATTAGTTGTAATGGCCTAAAGGGCCACACTGACAACATAAGGGTGTAGGTCTAGATAGAACAATATCTTATTTTAAAGGGCAAAGCTCTGGAAAAGAACACTCTTATCTGAACTTCACAGTGTGAAAATAACAAATACACTGCAGCAGAGAGAGAGAGAACTTAAAAACCTCTCGCCTGGCGTCAGGGGAAGCAAAGAAACAATGAACGGATGGAAAGAAAAGAGAGGTAGCCTAGAAAGAAAAGGTAGTCGTCACTTTAACATCAACACACTAATGTTTGGTAGTGTTTGGTATAGAGATGCGTCTGTGTTTCTATGTACACTTCTTGGGTGAGCCCCATCTCCAAATCTGAATCTCATATTTGTGTGCCTTCAGTGTCTTCAACAAGAGCCTTTCTTCGTTTCCAATAGTGCACATGTACTTTCTTTTTACCTCTCATAAAACATTCCCACCAAAGGTGTGGCTTCATTTGCCTCAGGGAACATCAAACATTAACAGCTGATATTACTGGGTTGTGAAGGTGCAATGCAAGATACTTGACAGACTGAATTTACATACATTTAATACAACTACAGGAAGACATGACTAATCTCTGGCACTTGAAAATGACTGGCTGTTATTTAAATTATCCAAATAATATACTCTATAAAAAAAGTAGACATTTTTTAAAAGTAGTCTTGTCCATTCAAGGTTGGATTAATATGATCAAAAATAGTATGTGAAATATTAAATTTTTTAAATAACTTTCATTGTACAATGTATTTTATTCCTGCGATGGCAAAGCTGAAAATGAGAAACACCAACAGAATTTCAGTCAGGTTACTGGTGCTTTTGCTTCAAATAATATTTTCACGTGCTCCCAATTTACACATTTACTTTCAAACATGCACAATTTTGAGCCTGTAACCCTGAGGCATTGTTACGAAGTTCAAACCATTCAAGTCAAAGTGTTCACATCTCAGCTTGTTCGTGTGTGGTAAAATATATAGCACGGCTGAAAGGGAAATAGAGCTCTGTCTATGTATGTCACAGAAAGAGCGGTGACGGCTGAACGACACAGGAAATTTTATTTTATGGCTAGTTAATTCTGTTACAATGATTACCTGTTTTGACTGTTTCCTGTGACAGCGAAACCAAGGATCAATGTATAGTACAGTTCTTCCTTCTGTTCAATAATTTTGAAACAAGCACACATGCAGAGTCTGAGTGATAAAGGAAAAACCTTTGACTGACAGCGGAGTGAATGAGCATTATGAGATGTGACATGACTGAAACTCAGCTATCAGAGGGGATATAATGTAGTTGAAAACCTGCCCACCAACATTCCCTGATTTACTCCACCACATGGCCTTAGAACAGTGTCTTGCTTTTGAGATCACTCAGTGTTTTGTTGAATCACTGGCTTATACATACTTAAACACCAACAGGCACTGACTTTGAGGCACAACACTAACAACATCATAAATACTTGATCTTTGGGTGCAAAACTGAGAACATTCATGTAAATGTCCAAGACTTGTATGCAAACTCTCCTTGTAATGTACTGACCGGTTTCAGTATGCATGAAACAGTACCCATGCAGACGATGTGTGCATTTTGTGTAGATTGTGCAGACCTAGCTTTTCCAGAATATCCTTCTGGGCTCAGTGTGCATAACAAAGCTTCTCTCATGCCACTGCAAAGGTCAAGCCACCGACAAACACAAACCAAGTAAGAGGTGGAGAGGTACCGGGTACAAAAGAAATAGGTTTATACAAAATATAGGAACATAGCTTAAAAATTTGCAATTGCTGGGGATCTATATTAGAAAATTATCCAGATCGAATCAAATAGGAAGTCTCTAAATTAATCTCCTATAAAACTTCTTAAGCCTAATGTTTCCCAACCTTGTTCCTAGAGGCACACCGACACAGGCAACACCAACCCATCAGGTCACTATAGGGCAGGGGTGCTCATTTGTGTTCCTGGAATTCTACTTTTCTGAAAACTTCAGTTTCAACCTTGCTCCAACACAACTGTTTGTAATTTTTTAATGAGTATCTTAGTTAGCTGGTTTAGGTGTATTTTATAATTAGAGTAAACTTTGCACGAAGGCAGGGGTTTTCAACCCTGGCTTGCGAGATCCATTTTTCTGGAGAGTTCATCTCCAACCCAAATCAAACACACCTAAACAAGCTAATCAAGGTCTTTCACCATAAAGTTACAGGCAGGTGAGTTGGATCATGATTGGAGCTAAGCTCTGCAGGAACATTTTAGAACCCCTGCTTTAAAGAAATATTTCACCAAAAAAATTGTAATTCTGTCTCCTCCTCATTACCCTATAGTGCCATTTTGGAGATTATCTCATACGTAAACAACGTATATAACATATGTACATGGATACATTCTTTAACTTACATTCAGATCAAAGCATAAACAGTTGCAGTGCTGCTGAAACAGAACAGCATACTTTATCTATGTATGTGATGCTCTCCATATGCCTATATGAATTGTTGAATAAAGTTGTTATTTTTGGGGTTTTTTTACAATTATGATCAAACCACTAATGTTAAATGGACTATTTTAACCACCTCCCTGCTACATTTCTGTGCATTGATCGTGTTAGGATCCTATGGAAAGGTCAAAGAGTTCCCAAAATGCATAAAAAAAAATTGTGTTCTGAAGATAAGTGTTACAGGTTTGGAATGACATGAGGTGAGAACGTTTTTTAATACTGGGTGAACTACCCATCCTTTAAGCAGTTTTGCTTAACTGGGAAGTGATCACCTACACAAAGATTGAGGGCTACATGGTGCCAGGTGGGAAATCAGTATGCACTACTTTGTGGTGTGTGAGATGTGTGATTATAGAAATGCTGATTTTGAGTAAAGCAGAGATAGAAATTGCATATGTTTCTCTTACAGACGAAGGAGTGCTCGGTGAAGCCAGCGAGGTGGTTCGTCTGCGTAGGGACAAGCGTTGTTGGCTGCGCAGGCTGAATCTGCGGAAGGATTCACGGCTGCGACTGGCCAAGCTGCGTAGAGAGGCGGCCCTTTTAAAACCACCTCCATCCTCTCCACCTCCTCCTGCTGATCTTCTCTCAACGCTGCTGGAGACCATGTTGAGGGCACCTTGAAGGGAACGGCGTACATTTCCCATCCAGCCAGACACTTGCGAGTGGGCCACTGACAACTTGTCTCCCAGGTACTCCATCTCTCAGGATTTAGAGGGAGTAAATTCAACCAAAGTTTGCGTCCTCAACGTCAAGTTTTTTTCAGTGACACACTGTGACACACTCTCAAATGGAGGCTCCAAGGTCCATTGATGATAGTCCAATTCAGTCCAGTCACGTCCGGTTGAAAGTGTATCTGTGTTAAAACTCCATGGTTGGGTAGGACTTATGGAGGACCTTCCTCTTTAGGCCAATGTTGTTCTAATACACCTGTCTTCAGAGCGAGACCAGGACAGATTGTGTTCCACTGCAGCACGATACAAACTACAAATTGCCACCAAGCAGCTGACTGTGATCTAAACTTCCAACAATGCCTGACTAAAGTTTGGGAACTATTTTCAGTAGCATACCTCAATAGCTACATTTCCAATTGTGAGTCAGAGATATATAGTAACATAAGGTCACTCCTAATTTAAGAGTATACAAAATTACATTGACCTATACTTACAACCTTACTGTTGATAGAGTCATCGTTCTACAATACAGTTTTCAGAGACATCATAGTAAAAGCTAGAACGCAGGACACTGGATTGTCCCAGAGATCACAGCAGTTCTGCAATGCCTCATGCTCAGTGACAAAGCAACAAAGTTATAGTTATTATGTAACCACAGAGGCACCTGCAATTACGTCCCTAAACAAAAAATAAAGCGATGTGATGTCATGAATACGCCTTGACCTGACCTGAGCAACTCCTTTAGAATAGTTACATTTCAATCAATCAATGCATCAATAGCATGCAAATGTTATTCTCATTTAATAGAGAAACAACAGCTGCGTCACTAGAGATGGTCTGAAATGAGCAGTGCACCACTCCTACATGAATGTTTGAGCGTCTATTGAGTGGATCTGTCAACAGAGTCACATACTCAAACAAACGCTAGTCAACTCATGAATCAGAGCTGTCAAACACACACACACTTTCCCAGTCACGTCTCAAACCTGTCAGGCAGCGCGAGCTACTTCAACACAACTGCATCTCCCAAAAAGCATCAAAACTGTCCACTTGTCAAGTCAGAAAACGTTTGTAACTCTCAATGTAGGGTCAAACGCAAAGCTGAGATCAAGGTGAGTGCTTCCTTAATTCACAAAAGTCCAGTGTGAAAGTCATAAAAATTAAGAGCCAGAAGTATCCAGGTGGTTTCGTAGGCGTTGATATTGTTTCAAGGTGGTCTTTTCCTCTGGTGTCCTCAAATGTGTCTCTGCAGGTACTGGCAGGTAGAACAGAAATGCGTCAGCTTTCCAGCCTATGTCCCCCTGTGCTACAGGACTTGTGCTCAAGGAGAAAACAGAGGGAGGAGGAAAATGAGAGCAGAGACGGGAGGGAGGGGTAAGGGAAGCCAGTGATATGAGCATGAGAGAGAGAGAGAGAAATAGAAAGAGAGAGAGAGGAAGATATATGCACTGCAGTGTTCCCTGCTACTGTTCCAGCTTTGAGAGTGAAAGAGAAGGAGAGAGAGACAGATGGAGAGAGGTGCATTGGTTATGCAATACTGTCAGCAGCTCATTTTGCTGAGAGCAGAAGAATGCTTGATGAAAGAAAGCAAGAAAAAGAAGAAATTGTTAACAGAAACAAATAAATGGGGTTGATACACATATCCGTTTAGAGACAGTCACTCTGGCTTGTAAGGATTTTAAAGCACCTGAGTAAGTTTGCATTGCAAATGTACACAATCTGTCATGCAAACATCACCGATGACCAACCAAACCTTGCTGTCCTTTTCGACCCGACATTTATTTCCATATTCCAATGTCAATTCTGATTTTGAGTTATAGCAATCATCACGGATAATGAAAGAGAAATTAGCATTAAAATCTTAATATGTTTATGGATTTGTTGATATATTGTATGAATTAAACGATGAGTTTGAACAGGGGGAAAGGACAAGACTGAGCCAGTGAAATGCTGAGGTGCAATGTAGTGTCCACTAGTGGACTGAGAGTGAATTACACTGTATCCTTTAAAGGAAGAAAAACCTCATAATAACCTCACCGGAGTCCAAATCTACATCAAAATAACATTAACATTAATAATATAACACATACATAGAACTAATATAGCCATCTAAATCGCTCTGCTGCATTATTCATAGCTATATTAAGTCAGTTTTTTTTTTTTTTTTTTTTTTACAGACTTCAAAAGAGACTTAGATTCAAAGTCCAAGATTCAAGATTCAAGATACAAAATACCTCTCCACCTACAATCTCTGCCAGGACAGACACTCAAACCCATGACCTTTGGGTTACAAGTCCAACTCTGTAACCATTAGGCCACATTTTCTGTATAAATAAAATAATACAAGCTCCAGTTTCAGCTGGCACAGGAGACACAAATCACTAAAATCAGATTAAGGAACAGCATGACAAGAGGGACTTATAAAATGGCAAAAGCCAAATCAATGGCAAATTAGTTTTTTGTTCCTTTTATAGAAACAGAGCAATAGCGGAATCTGCTTTCCTTCATGATCTTATTACAATATAATCAACGTGGAGGCAAAGATTTAAAATACAGCCACGATTTAAACTGACATTAGGAGGATCTGGCTAACGTCCACGTATCGATTAAATGCATGCATTAGCCACAGCGCTGAGTGGTACAATGACGACCATATTTTTATAAACATATCATCACTAGAATACTATCCCATCAGCCTGGCTTTCAAATGAGTCACAGTCACTGCTCACGATTCAGTCATCTGCTTGATGGGAAAACCACCTCAAAAACTAGAATCTGCTGCTTACTGCGTTTTCTATAAATACTGTTTTGATCATACAGCATATTTATTTAGACATCACTCATAGTTAATGCTGCTCAGAAAAATTATAGTTTATTAAAGAGAGAGATTTGAATATTCCACCCTAATTTTGGAAACGTCATATTAGATCTAAAAGCCTAATAACAAAGTAATCCCATTAGTTTACGACAACCGTAATACAGACCAAAATCTTGTAATTTATTATTATGTAAAATGACAATACTGTATGCGTTTACGTAGATCTATTTCATTTAAAAGGACATGACCCAGTTTTTGTTTCCAGCAGTCTACGTTGCCTGTTCCAGTATCCCAATTAGATTTTGGGTTAGTCTTTAGCCTTTTACCAACAAACAGCGCATTAAGGTTTATAACTGGGCACATTACATCCTATTACTCTGACTACAACAAGATAACAAAGAGCAATTATAAAGTCCGAACAGAACAAGTTGTCTAAATAATGTGATGTTCCTCTTTAAACCACACGAGGCCCATTCAGGAAGGGGTACACTGACTAAAGCCACTTCCTTTGTGTTAAAACTTTACACATCGAAACGAATAGTTACAGCATGGCACAGTTAACTGCACACACTATTACATACGTGGATCTAGTGCTGCACAACAACTTTAGTTTTGAATGTAATTAATCACAATTAATCATTTAACATCAACATATAAACACTTTTCTTAAATGTATGTGTGAGTATTTAAATATACAGACAAAATGAATTAACGTTACAGAGACAATGTATATTATGTTTCTCATCTTCAGCTGGTATGTTCCTGTGACAACGAACGCAGCATGGTGTGCGTCGGCAGATGTCATAGACATACATTTTAGAGTTTATGTTTTAGCATATTTTTAAAACATTTGAAAGTATAAAATGTATGTTTATTTTCGACAGTTATAACTTTTATCAAATAGATATTAGACATTAGAACCTAAACGTTCTCCATTCGGTGTCACAGGAACATCCCAGCTGAAGATAATGAGGACATTGCATCGCTCCCTTTACAAGAGCATTCCAGTCAACTAAAAGAAAAGTATCTGTATTTAATGTTTCTAATACTGCATGAGTACTATTCATATTATCAGAATACAATCATTAAAAAACACTATTTCTAACAACATAAAGATAATAAACTGGTTTGTTTTTTCAAATGTACTATCTGAGCCAAAACCCATATCAGATTTATACAATGATGCCTGGGGAGAAAAACAAAAACAAAAAACAAAATGCACTTTTTATGGCGAGTGAACCATCTGTCTACCTCCATAGTTAATTAAATAAAATAACCCCTTTTATAGGTTTCAGGAAATTAAAAGAACAGAGTAAAAACAATATCTGTTTATTAGCCAGACAACAGGAACGATCAGAGCCTAACCTTGGTCACGTGAAGATAATATTATTGAACAGAATGATATGCACAAATTACAGAGGAAGAAGCAACTTCGCAAATCAATGTACCATAAAATGCATCTACAATTAAAAGCAAACAAAAATAAAAAACACGTTTGATTTTGTCCAAGTCAAACATCAGTCAATCTATGACAAAAGATGTCGCAGACCTCCACCTGGCATTTGTTTGTGGTTGTGTAGTGGTATGTGTAGTTGCATTATCATCTTGACAGTAAAATAAAAGTAAACTTACATAAAGCCACCAACAGCAGGAAGGGCAGAAACCATAAGCCATTGTTCTATGAAGAAAATCCTTCTATTAAGCCCAAAGAATGCCTTACAGTTTTTACTTTGGTTTATTTGAATGTTCATTACTTCTCTACCTTTCTCAGTGTCTGTGTGAATCTTCTGTGCCCGTGAGCACATAGTGATGTAAAAATGACACTTCCTATGATGACCAATACCGAGAAACGATGAGAGTGGGAGAGAAAGAGAGATAGAGAGCGTATGCTTCCTCTTGAAGCTCACATGCAGACGCCCACAAGACACCAATAAACTCAAACGTTAAAATAAGAAACAAACTGTCTGTTCTGAAAAGTTTCAAATTAAATTAAAGGTTAAGAGGATATTCTCGGCTGTCAGATTAGCCACATTTTATAGCCTTGGCTAACTGAATCGCAAAAATCAACGCTGTAATAACTTCATTCATACAGCAGATGGCACTATGTATGCATTCGAGGACCTAAGGAAAAAAAAAAAAGACTAAAACTGCCTTGTGGAAGTCTTCAGGTGGAAAAACTTTCCTCTTTCCTGAAAACACTTCATCATCCAAGAATTTGTATGAACTTTCAATGAATCTGTCCTTAAATAACAAGGCAGTGACTGAACGCAAGCTCTTAAACAGAATGTTTAAACTGAAGCTGATGTTGTTCGTATCAAACAGTTGACGAACACATCATGATTACATCTGTTTTTAGTTTCATTTACATAATCTTACTCAATGCTAGCTGTGTAGCCATGTTAGAAAATGCTTTACACAGTAACTTTAAGACACTCCTTTCTGTCATCAGACTGCATTCCTGCACCACCCACTCATACACACAAATAAAACACAAGCTAGTTAGCCTCCATACCTGAGAAACACGCATATAAATATAAACATTTAGCTTTAATGGTCCTTAGCCTAAATAACTAGTTCAGTATGTGCTTTAACAAGTCTATTAAGTCCATCAGATATGGGCAAACATCATTAGCTAAGCACTACATGCCAGAAAGGGTCACATAACAACTGTTATTCTCATTGTCGGGAACTCCTCCAACATCTGGTCTCTAAACGCTGATGACATCATCAAGTCAACAAGCAATCTCTCCATCCTTCATTTTTGCACACTTTCCATTAGAACAAGATGAAGAACTCGACTCTTATGCAACATGTTTGCTGGTACATGTGCACATTAGGGCTTTTTTTGACAATATCCGAAATATAACTCAATACTCTGTGCTACCCTTCAAGTTGTAGCGACTTTGGAGTGAGCAGAGCATGTACAAAAAATAAACAAATAAAAATCCACAAACAAAAGTTAAACTCGGCAATGAAAAACATTAAAATTTGCAACCGGCCAAAACATTTCGCACCGTGAATCCTAAGTAAATATTTAAGAATCTATAAAAAGGTTGCGAACACGTGTATGAGAAAATGTATTACATACAGAGAGATAAAAAGTTTAATTTTGATCATGCTTCTACTTACTGAGGTCTCTCCACTTCTGTCTTTGTGTGCACTGCGACTTCTGCGAGTTCTCACGTGGGTAAGCGGACCATCAGCAGAGCTTTCCGTGGGTGCAGATCTTCGACACATACTCCTTGAACGTTTCTACACAAACATAGAAGGAGCTACAGTAAGTTTTCCTTAAAGAATTCAAATAAAACTCAATGCAACACAACTAGTGCTGACAACATTTGACCACTCCAAAGAACACTTTTAAACACCGTTACTTGGGTGCCCGGAATACGGTGGGAATGTGTGTGCGCAGATGACAGTGTGTGCTTTTCCTCACCTGTTGTACTTTGTCCTTGTTTGAGGCACGGTTCTCTCTCTGTCCCTGGGATGCCAGCTCCCAGTTTGGACTCCATGTAGGATCGGTGACAGAGAAGGCTGTAGCCTGACTAATAGGTACTAAAGTCTCTTTCTTAGATAATGGCTTTGTGGGAGGAGGAACCAAAGCTCCATTTGACCCCACATTTAAAGGGTCTGAGGTCCAGCATTTCTCTGGGGTCAGTACGGGGACTACAGAGGGACGTGGTTGTGCCATCGGAACAAGAGCTTGAATAGGTCCAAAACCTGCCTGTGCAGTTGGCACGGGAGTTTGAATTGGTCCAAGACTTGATTGTGCAGTTGACATAGGAGTTTGAGTTGGAACTATGGGTGGTGAAATAGTGGTATGCAGTACCGGAGTGAAGACTGGACTTGTGGAATAGGTCGAACTTGGTGGAAAAATGTTACTTGAACCTCTGTCCTCATGACGCAAGAATTGCTGCTCAAGGCCACCAGGTCTGGTGCTAACTGGTCTTCTGGATCCTTCCATGGCTGATACCCAAAGAGGCTCATCTACAGCCAATTCTGCTTTAGTATGTCCCCAAGCATTATTTGGCTGCTGAGCAACAAACGTCCAATCTAAGGTCTCAACCAATGAGTGTGTTTGTGGCCTAGATCTTTCTGTAGCAAACGGCAGTGAGTGAGGTTGGGTTTGATGCAGAATTTGAGGTTGCAGAGGTGGTGGGAGTTGAGTTCTCATTCGTTCTGCTGGAGAGGGCTGGAAGAAAGCCTGGGTCTGAGGTTGAAACTGGGACTGAGGAGGAGACTGAACTTGACATGCTGATTGGGGTTGAAGAACATTTGGTTGTGTGGCCTGTGGACGAGCTTGAATTAATGAACCAATACTTCCTGACTCTAAACCTCCAAATCCAGTTGAAGAGAAGGTATCAGGTTGGGTTTGACTCCTGAATGAGTCAATATCTAAAATGCCAGGTTTGTAAAGCTCATTAGGATGAAGGAGGCTGCTTCCATCGGGCGGTGGGGCTATTCTCATGGCTGTCTCGACCAGTCCTAAAACCAAGAGACACCGCATCCAGATCTAGAACTTTTGGCCGAAGTGGAGATGTAGGCATAGACTTCTCTTGCTCTGTCTCCATCCAATGTCTTTCTGATGCTCTCTGCCGTTCAGACTGCTTCTGTCTGTCTTCTCGCTCTTTTTTTGATCTCTGTTTCACTTGCTCTTGCTGAAGTTGCTTTTCCCGCTGTCTCTGCAACTCAAAATCTAAAAGCTGTTGTCTCTCAAGCTCCTTGATCCTCTCAAGTTCTTCCAGCTCTTTCTTGGTCTCTCTCTCCTCTGCTTTCTGTCGCTTCCATTTCTCAATCTCCAGCTCTCTCTGATTCTGTCTTTCAAGCTCTTTTTGCCTTTCAATCTCCCTCAGTCTTTCAATTTCCTGTTGTCTCTCCAACTCTTGTTGCCTCTCAAGTTCCCTTTGCCTGTCCAGTTCTCTCTGCCTTTCCAACTGTCTCTGTCTTTCCCTCTCTTGCTCTTTCTGTTTCTCCAATTCTCGTTGCCTCTCCAATTCTCGCTGTCTATCTAACTCCTTCAGCCTCTCCATCTCTTTTTGTTTTTCTAGTTCTCTCTGCTTTACTCTTTCAATTTCCCATTGTCTCTCCAACTCCAGCTGTATCTTTCTTTCTCTCTCTACTTCCTTCTGTTTTTCAAATTCTCTAAGCCTAAGCCTCTCTTGGTCAAGCATTCTTTCTTTCTCTCTTTCAAACTCTTTCTGTCTTTGCCTTTCAAACTCTCTCTGCTGCTCTAGTTCTCTTTCTGCAGCCTTCATTCGCTCATATTCAATTTGTTTCTGTCGCTCTTTTTCTCGTTTCTGGCGTTCAATTTCCCTTTGTCTATCCAACTCCCTCTGTTTCTCCCTCTCTTGCTCTCTCTGTCTTTCCAGCTCCCTTTGTCTCTCCAACTCTCTCTGTTTCTCCCTCTCTTGCTCCCTCAGTCTTTCCAGCTCCCGTTGTCTCTCCAACTCTCTCTGTTTTTCCCTCTCTTGCTCCCTCTGTCTTTCCAATTCTTTTTGTCTCGCTTTCTCTTTCTCTATTTCAATTTCTCTCCTTTTTTCCATTTCTATTTTTTGTTTCTCAATCTCCAAATCTCTCTGTTTCTTTATTTCTCGTTGTTTTTCCAATTCCTTCACTTTTTCAAACTCTACTAGTCTTTGTCTCTCCATTTCCATCTCCTCTCTGGCTGCTTTTTGCCATTCCCTTTCTTGTAATCTGTGATCTGTTCTTGGTCCAGCATCATTTTTATGCAGTTCCTCCTGCAAATCTCTCTGCATTGCAGCTTCCAATGAAGGATTTCTTCTAAATGGAGCAACTGGATTCTGAGGACCCCACTGCCCTGACCTAACAGTGAAGTCATCAAATGGGACATCCTTCATCCCTCGTTTAACACTCCCAAAGATTGCTTCCTCATCCACTCTCTCACATTGATGCACAGGCTCTTGAATCTGACCAGTCAGAGCAAAGTAAGTTGCTCTAGGTTTATTCATTTGCTCTTCAGCATCTAACATCTTAGGACGTTTGGGTGCGGCAACTTCCTCTCGTTCCCTCTCTCTGAGTCTTTGTGCTTCTAACTGTCTCTTCCTTTCTGCTTCGATATCTTCCTCATCTTCATCTAATGCTGCTACTGCAGCCATGTGCAGTTCTCTCTGCCTCTTTATCTCTTCTTCCATTTTTCTCAGCATCTCTTTCTGTTGCTCCATCTGAGATTCAATCTCTCTGTCTGCCTCTGTGGCAGTCCATTTCTGTAACGCCCCTACTCTGAGGTAACGTGGAGTTGCTGCTTCATCCTTTAGTAGGTTACTTATCTCATAGGTAGGTCTGTCCCCTTTACCGTGAGAAGCTGATCGCCGAGAACGCGTGTGAGCTCTGTCCTCAAGGGAAGCGGCGGCAAATCCTCACTAACAGCACGATTCTCTCCAAATAAAGCCACAGTATCAAAGACGTGTTCCACACGGACAGGACTGGAAGGAGAAAGTTGTTCTCTATAGGTAGCTTTGACCAAACTACCAGGATCATCATCTACAAAAGATTTGAAGGAGTTATCTTGAATACGCAAAGAGTGGTGTCGCCTGGGCATGGGTTTAATTGTGCTTTCCCGCTGTGCTCTTGTGTCTTGTGAAATGTTTTCCTCCATCACTTGAACATTATGCCTTTCCACCACATGCTCGAACATGGATGCTCGTACTGTTTGCACTCCATCACTATCAAAACCGGAGTTGGTAGGCAAGTCTTGAACACCCTGTAATGATGCTTTCTTGTCCTCCTGTTTGTTAGACTGCCCTTCAATTGTGGAGTAATCAAACTACAAAATAATATAAAAACAATACATTATTACATAATTTTTTTGCTATTAATTAATTTCTTTGTCTTAGTTCCTTTTTAATGAGTTAGCAAGAACACAGAACTTGAACTGACTTTCAAACAGACAAGGTAAGCTCTGTCTACAACCGTGATCCTTAAAGAAGTAGTCTTTGACAACCCCCATGTGTAATTATAGCTTTCACTGACAGGTATGGCATTTAGAGGTAACATTTTCTTTGCTCAGATATGAGCTATCATTACAGTGGGCGTATGTGTACACTATGTATTACTAAACATATTTAAAGGCAAACTCTGAGAGGGAATAGAATATTTCTACTCCAAAGGGCAGAAGAATGCAATACAGACTCATTTGAATAAACAAAAGATTATCAAATCTTGAAATTCCTTATCTAAGTTATTATTTTACAGAGGAGGGTATAAAAAAGAGGCAGCACAAGATAGTGACAGATGAAAAAACTGATATGTGAATACCTTTACTACAAACGAGTATGGAGACTGAAGCAAACATTAAGGGCACATGAAAAGGGAGAGAAGCTTGACGCGTGTGACTGAGAACAGTGAAATGGGATCTGTATGCTCTTTGTTAAAGCTCATAAAGCAGGGTGGGGCATGAGGGGCCATAATCAAAGCGTCCTCTTCTCTCACAAACTGACCTTTCCCACTCCCCCTCCCTTCAAAGCGTGCATGCTTCATAATCACTATATGACTAATGCTACAACTCAGGTTACATGTCTTTAGAGTGCCGCACCTTCTGTGACATCAGAAGCGCCTTTTCAACCTCATTTGTTATTCCTCAATTGCTCTTTCTCCTCTCTCTTTCTTTCTATTTATTTTGAGGCTGTGACCACAGTAGGACAGTTACTGTCAAAATTCATTTTATAATGTCATATTCATTTAACAACATTGTTTTACTTTATAAAACATGTGACTTTTATAGAAAAACTGTGGGTAAGAACACAGAAATGCAAATACTTTTTGATAATAGCTACATGTTTCTGTATACAGTATTATAACATATTTCTATAAAAAAAAAATATAATTTTTTGCAATAGGGCCTGTTTATAGGAATGAAAAGCAACCAATTACAGTTAGTTCACTTAATCTGTGAAAAAAATTATTACAATTATAGTATACTCTGGTGTCATTTGTTTAAAAAAAAAATAAATAAATAAATAAAATGTTATATTTTATGGAAAAACTAAATGCTTACATTACCACAACTTACTTTATTTGTGGCAGTATGGTTATTAGCAGTGGTTCATATTGCCATACCTTTTTGCTGAGATCTTCTTCAACCTGCTGGGGACCTTTGAGCTCATAGGAACTATGACTTTCAAGCTCTGCTTCAAATCTGTAAACAAATCAGTTAAGTTAGTAACAAATGATACATATAAACCTATAGCTTAAAACTTCTGTAGCATCCAGCTGCAAACATGAGGTATACATTTGTGTGTTCTTTTGAGAGAAAAAAATATATACGAGAAGTAATTACACATGTCTCTGCACAATATAGATAAAAAAGTAAAAACAGAGATGTTCCACACCACATCTATTTTATTCCCACAAAAACTGTCAAATGTCATAATTACAACTTCCCGAAACTCATTTGTAAGAACCCAAAGGGAATTGTGCATATTGAAGCATTTCAGTACCTAAATAATATTTACATACAACACTAGGTTGATAACTGATTATACAACAATTATGCAATTATACAACAATTAGCAGACCTAGATAATGAATGTTGAAAACCACTGGACCTTACCTTTTAGTACGGTCAGATACTAGGGTGCGTGGCTTATATTGTGGCTTCTGGGGTGGTGACAGCGTAGTAGGCACTTCTTCAGTCAGTTCTTTGATTCGCTGTTTCACCCCCACCGCTCCATCAGTATCAGAGACAGACAGCCCCGGTGAGCGAGGCTCAGTCCCTGGAGTATCCACACGTGCCACTGAGAAGGAGGAGGAAGAAGAGTCTAAGAGCAGACTGATGCGTCTCTTTATACTGCTACCTCCTGTATCCTCAGGTTTAGATTCTTTCTTGGAGTCCTCATCTTTCAATTCAATTTTTTGAGTCTTTTTCTCAAGCACGGGGGACTTATTTGACCCTTCTGCCTTTTCAGCACCCTGTTCTTTCTCTTGAGACTTAGCTCCAACACCCTCTAGCATTTGAGGAGTGTTTTCTTTGCCATCCTCCTTGGTAGCTCGCCGGTTTAAGGACAGCCCGATTGACTCAAACTTTGAGGTAAGGTCAGATGAAAGGGGTCGTCCTTTTGTCCAACGAGGTGCAGGTGTAGGGGACACAGTCTGAAACTCAGACATAGTGGGGCTTTGGAGGAACACAGCTGAAACGGGTCTGGGTCTTGAACCTTTAGATTGGAGGCGAAGAACAGTAGGAGAACACTCATCCTTGGCACCAGAATCCTCTTTACTGTCCTCATTATTCAATCCAACCTCTGAGAGAAAGCCCAATGATTTAGCACGAGTGATTGAAGGGCCAGCCTGTTTCTTCCGAGAAGCGAAAGGCCATTCAGCACCAGGAGTGGATGACTGAAAATCAGTTTTGGGACGAGATGGTGTGGCTCCAAAGCTTGTTCTTCTCAGCATATCCCCGGTTTGGGTTGATCTAAATTTGCTGGTATCAGAAGAGGCGATTGTGGGTGCTGGTTTAAAGGGTTGTGCCACAGGTTTGTTTGTTTGCCCGCTGGGCTTCGGGGTCGTTTTAAAGGCAGGTGGTACACTGGGTTTACTGGTTGTCTGTGGTTTAGGTGTGCTGGGAAGGTCTGGTTTGGAGGAAACCCCTCGACTGGGTTCATGTTTCGGTTTTGGCTGTGGTTTAGGAGCAAGAATTGGCCGTATAGTAGGATTTTTCTCCACAGTGAAAGGTTTTGGGGTGAGCCTAGGCTTGGGGGCCGGAGCAGGTTTGTTAGGCTCAGAGGGAATAATAAGTGGCCCCTGGGTTCCACCTGAACTCTCCATCAAGCTCTTGTTGCTAGAGTCTATGAGAGGGCTAAGGTGCAAACGACTCCCGACCACACATGGTCGCCCAGCATCAACCTCAACCTGGGCAGCCATCGCACCACCTGAAACAAAAAACAAAACAATCCAGTTAAGGCGTGTTCCCACAAGAAAACGATAAAGACATAGTTCTAATCATTGTTCTCAGTATTTAAGAATAGTAGAGTCCACACCACAACTATAACGAAAAAGGCACAGAAAAATAAAATCGTTGGAACAATTTTTTTCCAGCTGATAAACAATACAAACTTTGACAGCCAATCAGAATCCATCCTGCTATCACAGGCTCAAGAATTTAAAGCGGCAGGCGCATATGCACTCACTGGTAAGGATGCATGGTTATCGTTACAGTTATCTGTATTGTTATAATGCTTGGTGTGAACAGGCCTTTAGCTATCAAATGTATTTTTTTTTTCTTGATTGCGAATAAATTGCAGTTTGTAGAAGGCTGTCGGACACTGTCAGGTTAGGACATTCAGTTTGCTGGATGATTAATTTGTGATACTGAACACGATGTTGCGTGGCTTGTCAGCGATCTATGGCTCTGTGTATTAACTGCCACTCTGTTTGAAAACAGCTGAGGAGATTTATCGCTAATCAAAGAACCGGCTTTACTGACTAGATATATTGCCCAGCGCTATCTCAGGTATTCAACTGTACATGGCACTTTCTCCATTCTGTTTAGTCATCGCCAAATCTCTTCACTGCTCATTTGCATAGCTTTAAGCTCGGTTCAACACTATTTTACTGCCAACTGTCACTCATGTCGCCAAAATCACAGGATCTCATTAGAAATTATATGGAGTAGCTTTATTTCAGCTCAACGCTGTTGGTGCAAACCCTCCTATAAGTTGGCGGGAAAAGTCTGTAGTCAGTTGAAACCACTGACCAGTCTAAAATCTAACATGCTGAGCAGAATCTCTGCACTATCATTTTACACCGCAAACAAATACAGTGTTCTCAGAAATGTTGTTGTGGTGGGGTGTGTCTATGAAGCTGAAGAAAAATGCTCTCTAACCCTCTTCCTCTCCTCTGCTGTGGACTTTGCCTTGGCAGATACAGAGCTCACAAGAGCACATCGAACGCTTTACTGACACATCATTAATCACGCCGTGAGAGTGCGTGTGTGTACGGGTGTATTAAATCAGCATGATTGGACATTGCCCAGAAGGGAGGGATCAATTTGCTGAATTAAGAGTCCAGACTGAGACCGGGTCTGTGCGTAAAAATCCTGCTACTACAGGCAAACACACATCAAACAAAAGGAATTCACGGGAGGATCCAGAGAGCCATATTTGCTAATGCAATACACATGTCGCTCTTGGAAGCAGCGCGCTAATACAAGCACGTGTTCACACTTAGATGGGCATGCAGACTTTTACAACACACACGCTCTCGCATTTTATACAGAAAGCGAGTGTGTTTCGTAACACATTCACATGCCTGTGTAACTGCACATGCGTTTGCCATGCTTCCTGTGCTGTTATCAAACTGTGCTTTGTTTGCAGTTTTCCCAACACCACAATAATAACTCACCTGCTTGGCTGTCAACCGTCTGCAGTGGAGCCCTGGTTTCTGTGGTAACCGCAGAGTGATGTCATATCATATGGAGAGGAGGCGGAGCCAGACTCTGTTGCAGGGAACACAGCATGGTCAGACACCGTTACTTGTGCACAATTAAGGTATCAGTGTCCTTTGTAATTTTGAAGTCTTCACACATGCGCACACACTGTCAATAGTACAGCTTGTTGAAACCGTTTTAATATCTTGACTGAAATGTCAAATGAGAAAAGAGTTTGAGACACAGCACGTATCCGAAATCTACAAAATTTTTGCAACATGCAAACTAGACTCAATCAGTCGCTTTCACAAACAAATGAATACACAGAAAGCAGGCGCACAGATCGAAGCCAGATATTTACCAGCACAATTGACCTACATTTACAGATTACCAAGCAAACCAAAACATCTGATATGTCTCCCGTAGTGAAATCTTAGCTGTGTGGTTGCGCAAGGGGACAGGAGGAGTGACATGGAAGGAGGACGGCCAACGGAGGAACAGAAAGAGGGAGAACGACGGCGAAGGAAGGAAAGAAGGAGGATCCTGGTCTGAGTGCATGGACTGACAAGTCGCTTGTTGACAGAAAACGTCTGTGCAGATGGAATGTTTAATATCTACAGCTTCAAAACCGCAGTGTTTAGGAAGTCGTTTCTGGCATCCCGTGGAGATGCATTCACACACAAACATGATCTAGCCATTAACCTAGAAACTTTGAAACAGATCTTTACACTCCGTATTAAAGTTTGCAGCACTTCATGCACACTGCAAATGTTAAAAATGGAAAGGCTCCTTGGTAACAGCAATACGCCTCAAATGCTAATGTACTAAAAGTTTTATAATGTTTATATAATGTATATAAAATGGAATTATACTTTTCATTTACATACAGTTACTGTGTATACACACGGTATATACAAGGGAACAGAATTATTTTCACGGTGTTTTAGAGGAGATTCTTATGCGTATCAAGGCTGCATTTATTTGATCAAAAACACAGAAAGAAATTATATAGTGAAACTTTTTTATAACTATTTTAATATAAATTACAATCTAATGTATTCTTGTGATGCAAAGCTGAATTTTCAGCAATATTACTCCAGTCTCAAGACCCTTCAGAAATTTTTCTAATATGCTGATTTATTATCAGTGCTGGACACTTCTCTGCAGCTTTTTTATTATTTAAATACAAACTTCAAAAGAAGAGCATTCATTTAAAATAAAAATAATTTCTTACAATTATAAAGTACCATACAAAAGTTTGGAAACACACACATATATATATATATATATATATATATATATATATATATATATATATATATATATATACATATATATATATATATATATATATATTCACATATTACATATACATTTTTTTTATTCAGCAACTACATGTATTAAATTGATAAAAAGTGATAGCATTTATATTTTTAGTTATCTTATACAAAGACTTATTTTGCTAGAAAAATGTATACTTTGAATAAATGCTATTCCCTTTTACTTTTTATTCAAAAGAAATTTGATTTAGCAGCACAACTGCTGCCAACACAGCTAATTCTAATGATAAATCAGCATAGATTAGAATGATTTCTGGAGAAACATGGGACATTTTAGACTGGAGTAATGACTGATGGAAATTCAGCTTTGCATCACATAAATGAATAATATTTTAAAGTATATTTAAATGAAAGCCTGTTATTTTATAATTTGAATAATATTTCACAATATTACAGTTTTTAAACAAATAAATGCAGCCTTGATGAGCATAATCACTTCATTAAAAATAATAATAAAAGCTTTGACCAGTACTGTGTTTATATTTATAAAAGTTTTTTCTCCACATTACACAAATACGCTACTACAGTGATAGTACAAAAAACTGTATAATAGTTCTAAACATAGGCTTAATATTCTTTAGATAAAATAGCATTTATATTTATTTAGTAATTTGTTTGTTCATTGGTTAGTGTAAAATATGGCCAATATTCTTCATACTATTTTCCCAGAAGAAATCACCGTCATTACATTTTTATCTACTGAAATATATTAACTAGCCCACTATATTATGAACCAAATATGTGTATGTTGATGGTCAAGCACTAGATATTTTACCAGCATTAAAAGACCTGCTAAAGCGCTCAGTGTAAAGTGTTTTCACACAGCACTCGACTTGCAACCTGAGCGCAAAACTTTTTCCACCATGTTGTGATCTCAAAATCGTGGTCTGACCTTCACCGATCAATACTAAAAACACATCAAGCTCCACACAGTCAAGCTCTAGAAACGTAAAGCAAAGGCTGTAAAAATCAGTCAATCAAATCAGATTCCAGTGGAAAGATAAACAAGAAAACCATCCTTCAGGCACAGCATTAGCTGTCCATCAAAGAGCACAAATTAACAAAGAAGCTGTCTTTTAGGAGTCTTTTAAGTGTTTGAGAGGAAGCTGTCAGAGATCCTGTGAAAATCAGATCATAACATATGTGACTGGATATTAAATATGCTATTCAACTAGGAGTGGCAAAATAAAAGAGTACCTGGGTTCACACAGATAATTACACTCATTGTGAAGTTATCAAATGGCATTTACTGTTCTTCAATGCCATAAAGATTTAATGGCTTTAGTCTGCTTATACACAGAGATAAAGAAGAAACATTTATAGGAAATATGCTTGCAGATTATTTACAGGCATCCTCTCTAAAAGGCTACTCAATTACATTATTTCATTTGTTTCATTGCATTTTTATTTACAAAAAGGCAAAAGTGCTGGAAAGCAGACAAAAGAGAAAGGTATAGCGTATTATCTGTATCCCACCCAGGTCCCTTTTTAATCCTTTCGGTTTCATTTAGATCACTGAACACCATGACGTAAATCTATCATCATAAAAATGACATACTTTCTTACTGAGCTTGTCAAAAAGTTGTCCAAAACTATGGTCATCCATGCTTGTGAAGAGGCATCTCATCAGTCTTTGTCAAGGCAATACATCGCAACTGTGTTAAATGACCACTGTTAAAGACAAACTCGACTTGAGCGTAAAGACAAAACAATTTCAGGATATCGGTTTCAGTTTAATACTCTGTGTTGTACACCCTGACATTCTGGATACTATATAATTGCACGCAATTTTATAATTATAAAAGTACTTTAAAAGAATAGTTCACCCAAAAATGAAAATTTGCTGATGATTTACCAGTGCTCAGGCCATCTAAGATGACTCATCCTGGAGAAATTTGGAGAAATTTAACATTACATTACTTGCAGTGAATGAGTGCTGCCAGAATGAGAGTCTAAAAACATTACAACAAAATGTACAAGTAATCCACACCACTCCGGTCCATCAATTCACTTCATGAAGCATTATTACAAAACTGCTATTTAGTCCAGAAGCAATGGTTTAAAGTTAAAATGCCTTAATGATGAATGTTTCTTACAAATATCACAATATTTTTTAATTAGCTTTTAGGGCTTTCATACTTGACGGCACCCATTTACTGCAGAGGATCCATCGTGAGCAAATAAACAAAAAATGCTATATTTCTGCAAATCTGTTCAGATTAAAAAACAAACTACACATCTACATTTTAGACGGCCTAAAAGTGAGTACATTTTAGCAAATTCGTGCTTTGTGTTTAACAAAACGCATACATAGTCCATTAAAAACATAAACATAATAATACTTTGAAGAGCAGAAACTTCTTGTACTTTCACTCTGCTGTGTTTAAGATACTTACTCAAGAGCAGAATCTACACTTCGGTATCTTTTATCTATACTTCTATATTATTCTATAGTATTAATATCTATACTTTACATTCAAGTGGTTCTAAGACAACAACTCTCTTAACCTCACCCTTTCCAACTTTGCAAAGAAAGAGCAATAGATAATTATAAAATAAATAAATAAATAAAACAAGCCATTTTATTTAGAAGTCAAATAACTAATAAACTAAGCAAGAAAGAATGCACCAGTTTTATGTATAGTTTTGCCATCTTTCAACTAAACTGGCAAGAACCCAAGTCAGCAAGAACCAACTGACTGCCCTGAAGGCTTTTTACGCCACTGTGTTTCCTGTCTTTTTCAGTGTGTTTGAACACAACTGACACTCTGGTTCAGCCAGTTTTGCAGAAGGAAAATACTTTTCATGCTTGACCTGAGCAACAGCACCAATGAATGAGCAGGACTGGCAGGGCTTCAGCGCGCACACACACACACACACACACACACATCATCTCCTGAACACACTGCTGACATCATTCAGCGTACTTTACAGAGTGTAAATAACCAGCAGAAAAACATTTAAAGCGCACCTGCTGGGAAAAAAAAAACTACTGGGAAAGCGTAATTCACCAAGAAAAAGAATAAATAAATACGCCGTGTTTGGGAGAATTAATTAAGATTCATTACTTTGCTCAACCGCTCACCAAGGCTGTGCTTGTTTCATCACAAATATAGTACAAAACTCTGTAGTTAGATTAATACACAGCGTACTTGCTGATAAAAAAAAAAAAAACAACAACAACAACAACCAAAATACACCTATAACTGACGGCAGACATTTGAATGTTTTTAGATGGTACCATCTCTCTTGTACTGCATGCAAATGTTTCAAGACAGAAGGAAGCTGACTCAGAAACTTGTGAGACATGTAAGATGTACAGTGTCACATTATGTTACCTAGAGCTGAATCACAGACCATAACAAAAGATCTACAGCTTGACTGGCTGTAGAAAAACTTGATTAACAGCTACAAAAAAAAATCAGGCAGCTACGGTAAAGCAATGCTTAATGTAGAAAACAATAACAATGATACTTATATATAAAAATATTATTTCTAATTTTAAAAATGAAGCATCGGTCCACCACACTGTACACAGTAAAATAAAGAGCACACAAATAGGTGCAGAAATATAAAATAAACCTTATTTTCAGCTTTATAAAAACAATACACGGTTCAGCGGGACTAGTACTACTTATAAATAAATTAATATACATTCATAGTCCCTTTCTAACTGTGTAACAAGCTATTACGATGTTTGTCGATGTTTTGTGGACAAGCTATTAACGTAAAACTAATATCACAAATACTTTTCTTTTCCTGAGGAAACTGCTGCAATAGCAACACATACAGTAACTATGATGTTTTGTCGTAAATTATGCCCACTGTTGTATACTTCGTGGCGGCAAGAAAGGTAAACAGCTCGCGTGTGAGTTTCTTTGTTAGCTGCTTTGACTAGCCCGCTTCATTATTCCCATTAGTCTGGAGGTCAACAAAAAAGCGGCGTGACATAAAGCAGGTGAAGCACGACCACAAACAGAAGCGCGACATTTCACTTCACCCACCTTTCCGTCAACTTCGAGCGGCCGTCCGTCCGCCTGTCCCACCTGCGTGCGAGCTGTTCGGGATCCGAGCTCAACCGAAGCTCGCCGCCGTCTCTCGGGGCAGACCGGAGCGGGCGTCCTGTTGATCGCGGGTCGCTCGGTATTCAGGCGCTCTGTCCTGCGTGAATCGCGCCGGGACACCGTTCCTCGCGCTTGTAACCCCCGGGGAAACTTCGGTGTTTCTATGCACGCTACCGCGGGCTGGCTCACACAAACTTGCTGAGAGAGCCGGAAGGCGGTGCGGGATCGCGTTGCACGGAAGGATGGAGGATTTGTTTTGGTACGCCGGACTGGGACGGTGTTAGAGGGGGAGAGGGAGTCCCTGCGCCCCCTTGTGGAGGATGCTGAAACAGGCCGGGACAAACTGGATTAGATAGAGGATATGCTGGTCACGTGAGACCGTGAGAGTTTTTCATTTCCTTGGAGGCAAACGAAAGACGAAAGCGTTCATATGCAGGCGTGTTGTAAGTTGTTTAAGTAATTATATCAACTGCTTGTGATGAGTGTGATGTGTTTCGTAGTTCAAATCCATTATTTAATTGTTTATTGCGGTAATATTTTAACGAGATACCAAAAAAGTAGGCTATAAGGAATATAGGCTAATTAATAAAAATCTGATTATTTGCATTTTAATTTTTTTTGTGCCTAAACTGTATTAGTCGTTGTTGAAAGTAGTGCAGTGGGTTAAATATTATATTAACAATTTAATAAAGTCTCGGTGTGTCTTACAGTAGACTATGTGGCAGTGACAGCATCACTGGTATCACACTAGTAGTGTCTCCTTTCTGACAGAAAACACAGATACAAAGTAGGATGGGATGAGAGAACATACTGTGAGGATTCAAGTGACCATGGAACAAATCAAAGGGTCAAAACGCCTTCACGCTCATCTATTGTTACGAGTATGTTATTATTAAATATGTACGAGAAAACCTCAGAAACCTGTAACTCTTCATCTGTAAGGATGCGATTGTAGTTTAAATCAAGATAGGCCTACTGCAAGGACAAGTCGGTTAGTGAGCAGCACCTCGAGGATGAGAACCAAGCTTCAGCTTTGAAGAAGACCGGCGATGAGAACTGAGGAAACCGTGATCATGACCATTAATACACAGACAATAGTCTGAATTGAGGAAACAGTTTTGTAAATAAAGATTTAATTTCTCATCTTTTAGTGGTGAAACATTGCCTTGTTTATAATGTTCCTCTATTGTCTGGCGTGATGGCGGACGTCCTTTAGGAGCTTGAGGCCGCGGATGTTCCCTCACCTTTGACCAATGAGTTTCCACGACGTTTCCACATGACTTGGCAATGATTTTTCCAGCCTTATAAATTTCATCGCATTAGGGATGCTTAGCGTCGTGGATTGAGAGCAAGCGAATCATTTATGTGCAAAGTGTGAGACCACAAATCAAAGAGATTGACCTTTGCTTTCTACTTTAAACAATGTCAAAACATTGTACTTTTTTCTAATTAAATGTCTGTGATTTCATCTAAATCTTTATTCTAAGGCATCATGACTACCGTGCTTGGCTTGGAAGCGCACCTAAAAGTGAATTTGTCATCTTAAAGTGCCCTTATTACAGGTAATGAAAGGTACATTTTTTGGTTTTGGGAGTCTCCAACAACATGGTTGACATGCATGCAAGGTCAAAAACACTTTAATTGCCTTATAATATGCATTTCTCTTTTTAACCTATTTGCTAAACGACTCCCAAACGGTTAATTCTGCCACATCTCTCCTTTGCATGATGCTAATCTGCAGCGATATCTTGGATCGGGCCCGTCTCGCTTTCATCGTGTCTGTAATACCTGATAAATCTGTATTTGTGAGCGCATGTCAACGTGAAACGGCTCGGATTTCGTTAAAAACTGCTCTTTCGATGATTTAAAGTGCACTCTTTCTTTCGAGAGTCGAGATGTAAATGAAAATGAAAGGTCATTTTCCATAATAGGGGCACTTTAAGAAACTTTTTATTGTGGGCTTATCTGCTTAGATATTTTACTTCCTGTTGAACCAGTTTTGCTCAGTCATGTGGAGGATTTTTTACTTCTTTTACTTCTTTATTAACTCGGTCCAAATCAAGTACTTCCTACTTAGAGCAGTGATGTTTTATATTGCATTTGGCATGCATCTGACTGGTGCGTCTTTGAGCATATATTTAGTACAAGTAAAATACTTAAGTACTGTTAAAATCAGATACTTTTAAGTTGTTTTGGCATTGATGACTTGTACACCTCTGCCTTCACTACTGAGGATCTGCTTCTTTTCAGTCTTGGAAACACATCAGTGCCAGCAACCAGTACTTCAGATGAAGATGTATTTTGTTCTCCAAGACACGAGTGCGGTGCGCATGACACTGTAAAATATAATGGCATCAAATAAACAGCAGTAGGGTGTTCGGTGTTCCACGTGGTGAGTGAAAGTCCATCTGAATAACGGAATGAATATGTTCTTTTTAAACATCACTGATGCTACCAATTTTCATCATTTGCATTCAGTGGTATTTTTAACAACCACAATACACAATCGAGATAATATGAAAACCGACGACAAGACCGCTAAAAAGTTTTTGTTAGTTAGCTGTTTTGTATGTTGACTACTATAAGTGTTAGTATTAAACACCGCAAGTGTTCATTTCAACACTTTAATAAAACCAATAGACAAGAATGTATTTTTTTTATAGATCGTACTTCCAACAATTTAAAAATAAGTTAAAATAAAATAATAATAATAATAATAATAAATGTACTGACTGTAGTAAGCAACATTTTCCACACAGAGAATATTAATAAAAACAAAGACAGAAGAAATTCGGCGGATGGGATGAGAGAAACATCTGATAGTGTGTGTGAGTATTCAAACCACTTAAGTGTTGGCTTAACAACACACAGTATAAGATCCTGCATGATCCTGAAACTAGCGCAGAGTTTCTTACCTTGTCATTTATTACTAACGGTTTGGAATGAAGAATAAATCTAAACACCTTTCTTTCACACCACCTGGAAGGAATTCTATTTGTTCAAAGAAATGCACAGGCAATTCATTTTTCTCTCTTTTCAGGTTCAAATTTTGTGGTGTTGTGTTACTTACTGTAGCCAGCAGAGGGGCGGTTGCACTTTAAATTATGTTTTGCAATCAGATGGAAATAAGCCCAATAGAAGCCTTTTAATAATTAAATGATTTGAATTATTGTGTGTTCACAAAAATCATGCCTTTTTTAACAAAGCTGTATAAAATGTTGAAAAAGCATTTTTTTCTTTGGAAGATTTTTCTAAATATCTTTTTACAATAATATGAAAGACGAACAAAAAAGACAACGAAGAAAGTAGTCAAGCCACAGAGGTGGATCATATGGAGAGAATTCAGCAGCAACAGCTGCAAATATTCATAAAAAGTAAACTCAAAGCACAGTGAATGCTGTTTAATAATTATGTGTCTGTCGTTCCTTTCCAGTAATCGGTGAGAAAGAGGCCATGGCAGCTACAACCGTGTTTCAACTTTCTTTAACACAGAACTGTTCTGTCGGAACCGAGCTCCATGAGCAACAGAACAAACCTACCATCAAGAAAAAGCAAAGATATGAAGCTTCAAACGTTTAAAAGCATCAGTTTTCAAATATGTTAATGTTAATATTGTTTTGAAGTCATGACATGATATTCTAATAAGTGATTGTGTGACAATTAATCTTTATTAATCAAAACTCTGTCAATTTGTGTAAAATGGAATAAAAAGTGTCTGAGTTTTACTGCCTCTGGTGTTCATTTCTTTTGGAAACTGCAGTGATATGTACTTGGCCGTACATATTTCGTGTTTTCACTAAAAGTGCACCGGGTACATTTACGCAGGGTGGAGAAATACATATTAAGTCAAAAGATTAAATTGGTAAAAATACGTTAATTTGGTCATATTACAATATTCTGAAATATTCTAGTTGGTTATTTTACAATGACTTCTAATTTAAATGGATCGTATTTTAGGTTACCTGATTTTACATTCAAACATTTATGTGCTTGAATAGATTTTTTTGTGTTTTGCACTATTAACTTCCTGCTAAACACGAGTACAGTCATGTCATATGTGAGAAGGAAGTTCAGGGTTTTTCTTCTTGTTGTTTACTTTAGTCAAAGTAACACCTCTGTACTCACAACTACGATGAGAACTGTGCCATAAAAGTCAGGTAAGACATTTAATATTAATTTTACAACAACCTCGTATGTAAAATGTTGTGCCAAATGTGAAGACTTATTAGTAAAGGTAACAGTTTTTATGTTTTGACTAACTTTTGCTACCCAGCAGATGAGAAGGCAATGAGAACATAGGGAAGTGATTCCATTTAAATTCGCTTCACGTTTGTTGTACCTTATACAGTGCGCATTGTTTCAAAACAGAAATTGTCGAAGGAGCTCAATCACAAACCTCACGGAGCTGAAGAATGATGGAGAGCGCTGACGTTAAAGTGAAAGTAATTAAGAGACAAAGCAAAGACTATGCTACTAACTGTAAGTCACGCAATAACTGAAAGTATAGGCCTGTGTGTGTATAACAGAGAGGCTTAGTCAAATATTCTCTTGTAGCAGTCCTGTGGCCTGTCTTTCTTCAGCGCTGAGGACGTATCCCTGCCAATAAGAGAAGCCGGTGTTTTAGATGACGCTGATATATTTTATGCACAGCAAAATGTTGAGTAACTTTAATTGTAGACTTTGAGCTTTTCTCTGCGATAAGTGAATATTTCATCTAAACAGGACACTGTACGTCTATTAACTAATATTTTCTCTGTCTCTTTTTCTTTTCTAGTCAATGCCAAACACACGCCGTCGCCAAAAACAGAAGACAGTACGTTAGATGACATAAGATTCAAATGCTGGTGTCATGGTGAATGCCTCTGAATATCTCATGTCCTCTGTGTCACAGAATGAATACGACGGGTTACAAAACTCATATTAAAAACCAAATGACTAGTTTGATTTGCATTCGGTAATATTTTTTAAGTAATCTCTACAATAAGAACGAAAACCAAAAAACTAGGAGTTAAAATAGAAATAGACAATAACTTAAGTCCTTCATTCTTTATTTATAAAACTGATTTGTTGAAAAGGCGTGTTAAAAAAATTGCAGATGAAACATTGTTACAATTCGCCTTCAGTAATATATTTTTAATAAACAATTTTCACACAGAGGTTTTACCAAACCAGAGAGCAGAGAGATGCAGTTCAGGATTGGATGAGACGCCACCTGATAAGTGTGAGTATTCAAATGGGCGTATACTTCACTTAAAGCTGCAGTCCATTATTTATCTATTTATTTTTATTTATTTCGTTAAAAGTGCTGGATCGTTAGCCTTTCATTAGCAGCAGACAGAATAATTAAATGTTTATTTTTGATGGCGGATTGCAATCCAGAAAGGATCATGTGTGCGTAAAACACATGTGAATGAAATTAAATTATATTACATCTTTAAATTACAGATAGCCTGGGATTCTACAAGATTAGTATTTCCATTGTATTTAATGTAAGGCTTTTTTCCACACTTGTAACTTATTTGTTCAGGTGACAGCGTTAACCTTTTAATTTGGGCCATATATTCCAAGACTAATTTTAAAGCGATGTTAAAACTAATGCTTTTGAATGTTAGCATCACGCATATCCAGCTTCATATCTGTGGGTTTCTGAACAGAGATGGCAGCTTTAAACTGAGTATATCGTAAGCTTATTATCATCAGCAACAAAAAGCTGCCAGTGATCCTTGAAACTAAACTTAAACGTTTAGTATTAATCACTTTGTATGCGATTAATCGCTTTTAAATAAAGACGGAAACAGTGATCTGAATGCTTTCCTTCACAGCATCTGGAAGAAACTCTGTGAGCTCCATCCAATCATTTGACTCAGGTACGATTCAAAGAGGTGCACACGCTTTTTATCCATCTCTGAATTTGATGAATAAACAAACATAATCATTTATGAACGCAGTGACCGCCATGAATTGGTTTGTGATTCGGTCAGTTACACAGTTACTGAAATATTCAACAGTTTCTTAATCAATAAACAGCAGCAAAGTGCATTACTCTAAACAGATTAGAAATGATATCCATTTATGAATAAATATCCTGATGTTTTTCTGTACTAATGGTCAGCTAAGCACTGGGGACATGTTGTCATTTATTATTATAGCTCTTGAACATTTTGCCGTGTGATGTTCATGCAGCAGACTGAAAAGGAATATATTGCTATGACAAATATCTAAAAAAGTGCATACAGGCATCTAAAGTGAAACAATATAGTACCCTTTCGTTGTAAAAGAACTGATGTGCTAGTAAAGTATCTGATGTAACTTATTGATTGTTTTTCTTTAATGTATGTTTTGTCTAAGCGTCCAATCATGTGTTTTTGAACAGCTTGTGTATTTTACTGTATAAAATGAAATGCATATTTAATGCATGCCTAAGTTTGACTAAATTATTTTCGGTGTGAAAGTCATTGACTATAGTGTAAAATAATAAACACTATAAATTAACTTGCTTGTGGGACTGGTTTGAACGGCTTCGGGTAGATAAAGGTCAAATCCACGTACTCCATTATTCAGAACGAAAAGTTTTACGTGATTTGCAGGGAAGTGAGTCAAAAGTGAAGTCAGCGGGGAAATACGTGACACAAAAACAAATCGTGTTTATCATCAAGGTTACGACAGCAGCTGTTCTTATAGATTTGAGAAGATTTTACACGATCTTCAAATCGTCTTTGTCACAGAAAAAATATGTTTTCTTCATCACTTAGATGTCATCGTATTCATGTAAAGGGGTGACAATAGAAATGTATTACTTGTTTTGAACAATCTCTTCATAACTCTTTATAATATCTCTTTATAAGTGACATTGTACAGTCAGTCATTATCATCAAATACATGAAGTACTTGCACCGAAAAGACTGATTTAGTTTGAAATGGTTAAATTATAATGTAAAAATCCACAAATAGTCCATTGCAATGGACCATACAACCAAGAAATAAAACTAAATTCATTATTTTTATAGTATAGTAACATGCAGCTAATTGTATTTTTATTCATTCTTTACTGATTTTACAGATTTTTTTTTTTATTTTTTGCAGTGCAGTGAAGTTTCAGTCAACAAACTTGGAATGGGTGAAATCAAACTTTTAAATATGTGATATGGGTAATGGGTATGTGATATTTCAAAATAACGTTTATTTTTTAGAAAAAGAAAAACTAATAATAATTCCACTTAAAGGAAAATCAAAAATGTCACATGAGCCTGAAATCAAAAACCTATATTTTGTATTGATATCATTCGATATTGATATAGTGTACTGTTTGTCATCTTTTTACATTCTGCAAGAGACTCCTCTTTTCATGAATAATGCAAGACAAACAAATTTGTTTGCTTTTCATCAGTCATGAGGAAAAAAAAAAGTCCCTCGCAGAATATTGAGTAGATTAGCATTGGCTCTACATGGGCACATTCACTGCAGTGCTCATACAGTATAAGTAGATATATTCTACTGAGCTTTTTGTTTGGCACTGCCTGTTTTCTGTCGGTCTAGTTTTGGTCCAATGAGGGGATGCACTGTCATAAGAGAAATAAGTTTGTTGTTGCATTATTTTTCATTTCCTTTTAGCTTGTTGCCTGACTCAAAGTGAGTCAAAGCACTTGTTTTATTAGAGCGAGCAGAATTGTGCGTTAAAAGCCAGGTAAGATATTTTATGTTACCTATTTAAATACAAAAATCTTCCATATGTAATATTATTAGCATTATATTATTCCATTAATGAATTCCTGTTTAACTCTAAAATGTTGGATGAGCAATACACTTCCATAAAGGAAGCTTCTGACACCATTAAAAACTGACTTGGATGCATGTTGGTTGTGCATAAAGTGCACAGTGTTGCTTGTGAGCAGTTGTTCAGAGTTCAGTATAGTTATCTGCCAGAAATGCAGCCGTTTCTTACAGTATTACTTAAACATAAAACTACCTACTTAAACTACCGCAATGCTAAATTTGTTGCGGTTTTTGCACTTTGGCAGTCTGAAACATTTGAATTGTGCGAAATAAAACAGGACATCACAATGGTCTTGTTTTAAATACAATATATTCCCCTTTAAACATTTCATGAATTATATGGAACAGTTCATATAAATATGCATTATGAACACAAAGTACCAAAAAGCTGGATAAAGTGAAATATCGAATTAAATACTATGTATGAAATATATCATTTGCAAAAGATCAAGAAGGTCTTTTCTAAGAACAAGAATTTCAATTTTCAAGAAATTCAAATTTTCAATTTCAACAGAAAGAGCTGGTTCACAGGAGTCCTGTTATGGAAAAAAAGACCAGACAGAGCAAAGACTCTCTTATAGACTGTGAGTCAATCTATACATACAAGTAAACCTGTCCATATTTACACCAATAATATACAAAATCTATTTCATTGTTCTTGTGTCTCTTCTCTTTCTAGTCAATGATGATGACAACAAATCAGTGTCACTTAAAGATGCCAGCTTGTCAGAGGACTCTGGTATGACACTGGAGAATTAAATAACATTATATAAGCAATTAGTAATTGTAAGCTCAGTGCTGGCTTTAAGTGGAAAATTTGAAAATTATGACACAATGACTAATAATTAATTAATAATGAATTAAGTAATAATTAATTGTATAAAGACAATATGAATGAAAACCAAAAACAGGTGAAAAGCAGTGCAGGAGGGAATGAGAGAACATCCCTTAAAGAGTATAATTCATGATTAATAACTTTAAGCATGAATGATTAAATATTGCTTTTTGGTTTGTTATTTGAAACTGTAAACGAAAAGGGGTGAAAAAGTTCAATGGAAAGGCTTTCCTTCACAGCGCTTGGAAGGAAGAACTCTGTCAGCTCTGTCCATTCATATGACTCAGGCTGTTCGGTTTTCAATGAAAATGATGTTTCAGCTTTAAACGCGGCCAGCAGCATGGACTCAAGCCACCCTAAAATTTAACGGACCGCTCCAGGTGACGCTCCAAGTATCTGAACCGAATGGTTCATGATTCATGACTCTCACACAGGATCAGCAGAACAGCTTTCGTGTACAGCAATAGATTTCTGAAAAACCAGGAACATTTCTAGTCCAACGGTCAAACAATTTAATCCAGTAAACCAAAAACAAACAACAAAAACATCTTGTTGATTAATCAGCCCTTTTATAATTTCTTTAATCCAGATCATGCTGCATATCAAATACCCTATTAAATATATGTATATATATATATATATATATATATATATATATATATATATATATATATATATATATATATGTGTGTGTGTGTGTGTGTGTGAGAGTGTATGCAGTACTAATAAGATGCAGTACTTTCAACAAATACAAAATCCACTTTCATATATAAGATATTAATAAACTTCAATGTCTTTTTAAAGACCGTCTCAATATTATTGGCATCTAATTATGCATCACGGATAATAAGGGTTACACAAAGAGACCGATGTCACAGCAAATCATAACAGCTTGTAGTTTCCATTGATTGTATGGGTATTCAATTTCAGTGAGCCAGAGAAGATGAAGTTGATCGTTTGTGTTATGAATCAAACATGAAGTATTTGCAGTGGCCAGCAGAGAGGGCTGTTTCACTTGAAGTCAAGATTTAAACATCCATTTTAGCTACACTGGAAAACATGTTGTGCGAGGTTTACTTTACCTGCTAGTAAATTAAGCTAATAACTACAAATGGCAAATAAGTAAATTAGATTTATTTTATGTACAGCCGTTTAATTTTTAGCAGTGTATGCATGAGGCCAGGCACACAGGCACAAAAAAGGCAACTATGGCGTTACAATAATCCAAATAAAATGCACATTTTATTTAAAATACAGATTGTTTTTAGTCCCACTTTATATTAAGTGGTACATTGTACTTACATTGTATACAAAATGTAGCATTGCAGTTTATCAAATTCTAAAGCAATAGAAAAGACAGTATTGTTATATAGGGTATTACATTTTTATCATTTTGAATACAGACGGCAAAAACATTTGATGAATGGTTTGCTTCTGTTATTCTGTCATTTCATCTAAAAATGTGTGAGATTTAGTCAGTTAAAACTATTTTTGAGGTTTATTGATCTAATTTTGAGTCTCTGGAAAATAATGATGAGTGAAACCGTATTATGTTGAATATCAAAGTTTATTTGTTAATGGGGGATTTGCGGACAGATGAATGTTTCTATGTTTGTGGACACACAAAAGGACTCAAGTGGCATGCTTTTCATACAAAACTATGGTCAAGGTGATCTGGGAAGAAAAAGTGACTTTGAACGTGGCATGGTTTGTTGGTGCCAGGTGTACCTCAGACGCTGCTGATCTACTGGGATTTCTATCTCAAGGGTTTAGAGAAAAGCAAATGTAGCTTCTCTGATTTCAAATTAATTCACAGTTTTAAATGTCCTCTGAGCTAATTGTATGTATTGTTGATTAAATCAGCCGTTGCTCGAGCTCCTTCACACACACGCGCACACACACACTTCCCTCCTCTGCCATAATTAAATCTCTGAATGCTCCCATTCTCCAGGGGTCCCTCGCTGCTTGAGGTGGGCTAAAAATAATCCTGGTCATTCAAGTCTAGACTTAACTCCATCCCTCATGAGCGCACACGAGCTACACGTTTTTCGAAACCTCTGTTACCATCCCTATGAGTCTTATCTATTATTGTCCGTTTTTTTAAGTCACATTCTCAAAAAGTGACTCTCCCTTTAGCTCACTCTGTTACTAAGCTTCTGTGATATTGCTACTTAGCAACAGTCTCCAAGACAACAAATTCAGCCCTCTCCTCCTCATCTTGTTCTCTCTTTTTCTTCATTATTACAGCTATAAATGGTTCATCAACCCCAACCTTCTAACTGTGTCGTGAAGTAAAAAGTTTGCAGTATTGCCTCGAACTGATAAAGTAACCTGCAATGTATGAGGTCTGTTTTCTTTGCATTACGTCTATGGAGAGAAAGCAAATCAGCCATCAAGTGTGAGGAATGCAAATTATGGCAGTGAAAAGTCAGCTATTTTTAAATGCGTCTAAAATTAGACCTGCAGCCCTCCGTAAAAACAAACGGCATCATTGCGCACCTGCGCGTCATTGGGTTTTATATGTTATAATGGTAGTTTGGTCGGATTACATTAGTTACTTCATCATAATAATGACGCACGTGATTGGATTTATCATATTTAAGCGATTAGAGAGCTGTTCTTCTGATTGGTCATTTAATTTTTCTTGACAAAACAATGTTGCACTGAATACTCATGGATGTAACAGTCTCAACACCTGATGTAACACAGGCCGATCTGTCACCGTCATGAATGTTGTCTCCATCTGGACAAGCTCTTTTCAAAATGAGAAAGAGAGAGGCATCTGCCAGAAATAAAGGCCACTGCAATGTACTCATTGTCCTGAATCTATTGATTAATGGAAAGCAATTAGCAAATAAAGAAAACGAATATAAAATGACCCGCACCCCTTCATTACTGTTTTATTATCTTCTAATACAGGGAGATGGTATGACACCTTTTTTTTTTTTTTTTTACAAATTCAAACAAATAATATCATTTTGTGCCTCTTAATGTGTCAGATGAAGACCAGTCTCATTGATAAGCAAAACTGCAAAGATTATATTTAGATTTTTAGAGAATGAAGGTTGTATTAAATTGGTCAAAAGTTAGTTATTACACTTTTATAATGTTATAAAACATTCCTATTTCTATTTTCTATCAATTCTGTGCTTTTCTATTCAATAAAAAGTCCAAAAACCTGTAAGTGACTTGAGCTCAGTTGATGAAACTCATCATATCACAATGATTTCTGGATCAAGTAAGAGTTAAGACTAGAGGAATTTTTCCTCCCGCATGTTTCCATGCCCATATTTGGTTTTCCTGTTTCAGTTTAATCATTACTTCCAGCTGTGTTTAATTTGATTCCAGGTGTGCCCCTTCAGCTCCTCCTTATCTTTAGTTTAAAAGCCTGTCGGTTCAGCTCTTGGTCTACCGTTATCTTTGATGTGTGTAAGCTCCACAGTTACTGGTTTTGGTTGTTAAATGTTCTCCACTGCGTTCCTGCCTGATACACTGTGACAGAAGCTTAAAATACAGCTTTGCTTCGCAGGAAAAAAATGCATGTAAATTACATTTAAAAGCAAACACTTTAAGACATTTTAAATTGTGAACTCAGCCTTTTCGAGCTTAAAAGACTTCTTTAAAAGATCATGCAAAATCTCACGACCTTAAGATTTTGAATGAAAGTGCATATTGAGCTCATTTGCTAGTGTGTTTTTAATATGGCCTACTTTTTAATATATTATTTGCTGGACTAACTTGGGGTTATTTTCCATGAGAACCTTGAGTTCTGGCTTCTTACCTCATGCGTCGGAAGTCGGTTATTTAAGCTCTAATTTACATTTTTAATAATTTCGTATATATCCGATTTACAGAGCTTCGAAATAATGCCCGCTATCCACCAGCATTACCAAGCTTGGAAGAGCCAGGATAATTGTTTAAAAACTTGTGTTCGTCTGAAACAAGAAAGTCATATACACCCAGGATGGCTTGGGGGTGAGTATAGTTTGGGTAAACTGTTTCTTTAAATACCAGAGTTTTAAATTTTGTGTGACGTGTCCCTTTAAATCCCTTTTTTTTTTTTTAAATGGAAGCATCCACAAGATTAGCAATATAATCAGGGGATATTTTTAGAAATGATGATTTCAACTTGTTACCATGAGGATCGCCGTGAGAATTGTGCTCACAGCTCCTGAGGCGCTGAGGCTGCCCAGAGAAAAAGTTTAATTGGTAATGTTGCTCAGACAGTAGCAAGAGCGCACGAGTCTGCGAGAGAAGAGAGATGGAAAAAACTAATGCTCATTCAGTCGGTCCGCTGGACTCATTAAACACGGTGTAAAGGGCAGCGAGACAGCATGGTGTAGGACAGACACAGCTGCACGGACTAGCACTCTGTTAACATCGTACAGTGCCTCATGGCTAAATGCATCATTGCATGTTTTGAGGAACTGCATTTCTGGTCCAATCCTACTAGATCGGCTGTACATTTGAGTTAAATGATGATTGTGTATGAACAAGATTCTATTTTGATATTCCCTTTTAAATATTACGCTGTAATTCTCAAAATATTCGCTTTATAGTGTCTGTATTTGAGATTTGCTTTGCACCAAACCAAGTGATATTACACTTATTGGGGAAAATACACTTGTAATATCTAATAAAGGGGAAATGAAATGTTTCTGGTAAAGAAGCGTATAAACTGAACGACCTATCCAATCGGTTGCATGCTAAAGCGCCCAACACAGAAAATAACAGATAGGCAAGTTTGATGTTGCCCCACAAAGTCTTGTTTTTTTCTTTAAAATAGTTTTTAAAGCCTTGAAGGTGCAGGAGTCTCACTTTGAATATTTTAAGATCAATAAAACATCGAAACCTGGATGAGGCGGATGGATGTAGCTTGAGGAATTGCCGTCAGAAATCATCAGCAGGAGTCTATATGATGTTTTGATCGTACACTATGGGAAAACTGCGTGTCTGATCTGCTAGAAAAGATCAAGTAACCTGAGTGAAAACAGACTGAAGCTCTGTGCTGAGTTTTAGACAAGGTTGATGTAATAACTGAACACTAATCCAATGCAAATGCAGGTTTTGGATAGCACGGGTAAATAGAGACAGGACATGCGTGAAGAGGAGGGAACGTGTGAAGCGCACTTAAAGAACTGCACGGTATATCAGAGCTCTACCCACAAGGCCATGGCTCTGACAGTTTTCGCCGTTTTCACTCACTAGCCGTTTTATCAAAACCAATTTATCATAGCAATGGTAAGAACAGCCTTTCTTAACCCAAGGTTAATTGGTCCGCTCAAGATCACAGTGGTGATAGGGGTTCTCTTGGGTTCACAGGTCAGCAGTTTCTGACGTTCTGCATGAATTTTATCGCGTGGGTTCTCATGAAGTTAACAGCGTCTCTGCTACCACTGCAATTTCCTTTATCTATAACAGCGCCACAATCCATCTAGACTCACCAAAGCCACAAAATGTAGCTGTAATCTCCTTGCTCTTCTTTATGAGCACACTGCAAAGCCTTTCTGGTTTTGTACACTAGTACCAAGTTCAATGTAAAATAAAACAGGAGTTAAAAAAAACTGTCATTTAATATGAAATATCAAATATAAACTATATATATAGTTTTTTTGTTTTTGTTTTTTTGTCTTTTGAATTTTTACACTACGTCTGTGCAATATTAAGAGAGAAATAATCATTACATGTAAGTAAACATAACCAGTGCATAACAGAGTTCACAGCGATTAACTCAACTTCAGGCATTAATGGCATATCAAACTCAACAGTAACATTTTATTTGCATATGAATTTACTGCCGAAGTGCATGTTTAACAAAAATGGGTGCACACTTTAGGCATTATTACTTGATATTTGCACATATTAATACTGTTTTTACCCTAAAGTGCACGGTTTGCAGGAGAGGTCTATCCTGAGCTTTAGTAAAAGTTTGGAAACGGCCTAAAAAGTAGCGCTTTTAACTATACAGGCATGAATTTGTGATAATTTCGCACTGATAAGGGACGGCACAGACTATGAAAACACATTTTATTACATAAACAGTACATAGAAAATACCTTTTTTAAAAAAACTAAAATTTGCGGTTCATCAAAATATCCACCATTAGCAGCTATTACAGCTCTGCATAATCTGGACATCCGAGCTGTCGGTTTATTCAAACATCGACTTGATATATTATTCCAAGCCTCCTGAAGCGCTGCCCAAAGATGATTCACACTGTTTGGACACTTCTTACGACATCACGGTCCAGTTCCTCCCACAGTAGCTCAACTTTGACACGTATATATTGCCGTTATTATGCAATCAAAATGAAAATGATCATTGCTGGTCTTCAACGATCATGTCAAGTTATTTTAATGTACGGTATTTGCACAAAAACAAGGATTTATGTCGATATCGTCCAAAACCACACTTTACCTGGTTTGATTCCAAACGTTTGGAGGGCAACAGTTTTGTTGACAGGCCAAATTCTGCTAGCACCTGCAATGCTACTCCTACTTCACTGTCGTTTGCTGTATTTTTCTGTTTATTTCGACGTGTGTTTGTTTGTGTGTGATGGAGACGGAGACAGAGAGACCGAATGATTAATTGCTGTAGAAACCCCACAGTCTCTGCTGCAATTTGGCAAATTGTAATTACAACGTTCTGGTTTTAGAAGCCTATAAAGATGTTTCCAGTTGTCCTACACTTAGGTGTTATATAGCTCCCATCTTATGTAACATCAGAATATGACTCTGGCATGTTAGACTATGACAGAGATTACTGGGTTGTGACATTTTGCATTAGTCATGCATTTCAGCTCAAAACATTTCTGAAAATATGCTGCTGGTGATTGGATGGATAACTGGATGTGTGACAGAAAAACGTTTTTCTCTCCAGCCAGAATTAATTTCAAAATATGCTAAATAGAAGTTGAACAGGGTGCAGCTTAAGGAAATGTATATTTTAAAACGAGAATTGCATAATATATATTATAAAATATATCTTTACGTGAGATTTTGTTGAAATTAAGTTGTAAATGGAGCATATACATACAAATGACATCGTGGACAGTATTTGAATACCCAACAATTACACTTTAAAGGGTCCATCACAGTATTATTTACTTGGCAGTTTTCATCCAAAATATCTTAAACTGTGTTCTGAAGACAAACAAAGGTTTCACGGGTTTGGAACGACATGGGGTAGGCGATTAATGACAACATCTTCATTTTGAGGTGGAGTAACCCTTTAATGAAATCACTTTATAAATAGCCATTGACGTGTAGGTGGTTCCATCATCTATAACAGCTTTTGCAAAGGTTTTCCACGAAACTTTATGTTTCTGTGAGAGTTTTCCATCCGGTAGAGCGTCTGTGAGGTCAAGCACTGATGTTGGACAAGAATTCCTGACTCCAGCTCATCCCAAACTTGTTCAGTGGGGCTGAGGTCAGGGCTCTGCGCGGTCTAGTGAAGTTACTCCACACCAAACTCACCCAACCATGTCTTCAGCCTCCTGAGACGCTGAGTCCTCTGTAGAGGGCGTTATATTTCAGTGAATTTCTCTGAGACTCTACATGTGTCATGATTCTGGTCCACTGAACGCCCACTCGCTCGACACCAGATCTCCCCTCCCCTCCACATTGACTCTTGCGCCGCACCACCATTGTATTTCACTCTGGACTTCAGTTCCCATCACCCACTGCACTGACGACACACACACACACACACCTGATTCCACTAATCTCTCACTCACCTGATCATACAGCTGCAAGTCTCAGGCTACTTAAGCAAAGAACATTCTATCGATCACTGCCGAGTATTGTCTTCATGTATTGATCTCCTAGTAATAGCACTCTCGGAGCCTTTTCCCTGTTTGAGTTTTTAGTCTCTAGTCTTAGTCCTGTCTAGTTATACATCCTGATTTCCTGGTTCTTGCCCATGTATTTTCAAATTTACCCTTTTGCCTGTAGTCTCGGCCTCTGTTTATATCTTGTTCGGATTATTGCTTGTGTCTCTGGATTAACCCTTTCATCTAGCCCTCTGGATTAAGTTTGCTGATCGACGACCTACACATGCTCTCGGAATACTCTTGTGTCTTGTCCTCAACAGATCTGATAACTGATGTTTTGTTTCAGTGTTTGATTATATTTGTGAATAAAAGCTTGCACTTGGATCTGTATGCCTCACGTCTCGCCAGCTCCGTTGCATTATGCCACAGTTTAAAGTCTAGATTTCCTATGCAGAGCACATTCTGGGCTTTTTAGAGATACCAAATTTCACCATGACCACTTTTTCCTCTCCTAAGTCTTCAAACATCACTGACATTCATTTAGTGATCAAATATGGCACTATTTTTTAATTATCATTAAATCAAAACATTTAAACTGGTTGTCATAAAACAACCTTTCAGGAAAATGTTAAGGGGTTTCAAATTGAAATATGACTTTCTGTTGTGAAACAAGATGTTAATTTCATACATGTCCACTGTAGAGGACACTGGACTAAAAGCATATGTGTTATGCATTTTGGGTTTGGAAAAAAAAAAATAGGAAAAGAAATTATATTGCAATATTCTATGAGATATTAGATTATTATGAAAATCTTGACAATTATTACTCCTATTATAACATTTTTTCATCCCTAGTGAACATTAATTAGATACATTGTTTAGATACATTGTTTATAATAGGAAAACATTCACTCTTAAAAATAAAGGTGCTTCATGATGACATACAAGAACCTTTTGGTCTAAATTGTTCCTTTCGGTTTCACAAAATGTTCTTAATGGCAAAATAAGGTTCTCGAGATTTTAAAAAGAGATGGCTATTTAAAGAACATTTGACTGGTTATTTGTGGAACAAAAAAAGGTTGTTTTTTGGCAACGCTGTGAAGAACATTTAAGCAACTTTATTTTTAAGAGTGTTGTTATAACTGTTTTATGCACAAACTGTATGAAGTTAAAAAGTATATATATATATATATATATATATATATATATATATATATATATATATATATATATATATATGTAATATATTATTATTTTTCTATTAAACTCTTATTACATAGTCGAGAATCAATTTTTATACAAAGTTTGGTATAAAAATATACCGAAACCGAAAAATGATTGATGGTTAAAAAAACAGCAACAAAAACAATTTTTTTTGTATGCATGTTCATTCACATAAAAATTATCTTAAATATATCTGAAATATATGGAGGACAAAATATATTTTAAAATGATTTAAAAATCTATATTTGTAACATTTGAAGTACTTTCCATAATAGACAACAATGGACAAGAAGCAGGGTTTTTTTTAGATATGTTTTAAAATATACTTATATATACTATAGTTAAAGCAATAGTACCTTTTAAGTTGTCGTGACTTATTGGTCCATTTTTTGGTCTACCAAATTTATCGCAGGTGCTTTTCCATTGCTGTTTTTTGTCTTTGCTATAGTTCACAGTAAAAGGCAAAGTGTTTTACAAAATAGATGTCTCTTTTCTATTTTGCCTGTGTCTTGTGTCACTTTGAGCAGTGTCATCATGCAAGATGGATAGTGTGTCTATGCGTCTAACCCACTGAGACTGCTGTTCCACCTGCAAACAAGAACTGACTGTAATGTTCTTCTGGTTCCTTGGCAGAGAGTGCAAGTGACGTCACGGGGGGGGGCTGACAGTGCATGCGATGTCCCAGAGGACAGAGAGTGCATGTAATATCACAGAGCGTGTATAAGGCTGCCCGCAGATCCTCAGCCACAAGCATGTCTATCTAAGCGTCCAGACGTGCTATTAGTGGAAGCGGTGCAAATTGATTCACTGGCTCGTTACTGCACAGAGAATTCTCCCGAAGACTTTTAATTATGGTTTGAGAAACACCTCTGGTCTTTTTTAGCCTTTGGTCAATGCACAGCAGCTCCTAACAAACGATTAGCACTGGCTTTATGGGCTTTGCAACTGCGCCACGCTTGTAGCAGTATTGCTGCAAGGTTTAGTACGTATACCACGTGCAATATGCTTTACTGTAGCAGTACTGTATATCACTTGTTCACCAATGGATCCTCTGCAGTGGATGGGTGCCATCGGAATGAGAATCCGCAAACCGCGTGTGGTTGGCTTTTTTTTTTTTTTAAATCATTGCTTCTGAAAAAATCTTGCCTGAATCTGGAGATTAATGTGCACAGATCAAGCACCATTTACAAGGGAAGGCAGTCACAACATGGGGATGGACTTTAGTGGAAGAAGCTTTGTTATGAATTATAGACTTGTATTTTGGTTTGTTTTCAACTGTGATGTTTTTTCCTCCCCCCCCAGCAGTTTGGACTCTCATTCCGACGGCACCCATTAACTACAGAGGATCAATTGGTGAGCAAGCAATGTATTGCTAAATTCCACCACATCTGTTCAATCAAGAAACAAATTCGTCTACATTTTGGATCGCCTGAGAGGTGCATAAATCAGCAGAAAACTTCAAATGGAAGAAGCTTGCTGGATAAAGCAACAAAGTAAAGTCATGTTGACGAACGATGTAAAGACAGTACTGCCATCGAAATGCTTATTACGGATCATGTCGTAATCCTACCCTTCTGTATACCAAAAAATCGAATTCGAAAACTGGAACAAAACACACCCTAACACAGCTAATGCGTTTTAACCATCTCTATGTTTTCACCATAAGGCTTTAACTTTATTGTCACTTTATGGTCTGAACTTGGAGCTATCCTAATCTGCCAGCGGAGGTTTATATGCTTATTTCTTAATCTGCCGAGATAATAAATGACTTCGAATGGATAAAGCCACAGACACATTTCATCCAATCTGTCTGGGCGCTCACGCTCTTGACACACACACACACACACACACACACACACACACACTCACAAGAGAGGAGAGAGGAGAGGAGAGAGAGGCTTTGGGCATTCCCACATTCCACTTGACAGATCTGCGCGGTGAAGCTGCTGCTCCTGTAGTGAGTGGAAGAAACGCATATTCTCCTCAGCGCTCGAGGAGGATTCATCACGAGAGCACAATGCAGGTGAGGAACCGATCGCATCACCTTTATTCCTAACGGCTGTCTTTTTTAGGGAACATTGCAAAACAAGCTGCGTGGCGTCAAGCGGCAAGTCTGAATGATATACGGTGGAATTAATAAACACTAATAAATTAGAAAAAAAAAACTCCAAATCTGCTGGCATTTATAACCTTTACGGTCTTTCGCCGAATGAGAGACCGAGTTGATAGTTATATAATTCGCTCGAACTGTGGCTCGCGCGTCCTCCTCGGAGCGCGCGAGGTCGCGGTGTCGGTCATCGCGTCCGTTTGAGTTTGCGTCGTGTATAATGCGTATCATCATGCAGGCTACAGTACATCGTTATTATATCGGGCAGTGATGATGACTGACTCTCCGCGGCACTTGTAGACCTCTACAGAACGGAGATGGTTCGCGCGCGCGCGCTTCAAAGCCCTTCGAGTGCCCCTGCAATTTAGTCTAATACTCACGGGTGGAAAAATCTCTTCAAAAGGAACGACACGCTCTTTTTAGCGAAGAGGGGAAACGCGGAGAGTTAGAGGAATAAAAAGTTGTCCAGAAACATACCACTGGGTCGATTAAGGTCGCGTAAATTTCGAGAGCATTGCGCGCGAGCCTCTGTAGATAAGAGGCTTATTCCCAGATTTTATTTATTTTTGCCCATTTTTTTTTTTTCTTTCTCGATTTCGTGTCCTCTCGGTTTGGGGAATATGAGCGCACCTCGTGTTATGATGGTTCTGCGAAACCGAAATCCTGTTTGTTTATCTTTTAATGATTGGGGTGATGTGCAGGTTTTGATTTGGACCTCGAGGATTATCTAATGTGATGAACGGGTGGCTTCATACTGTTGACTCGTGTTTGTGAGTCAGAGGGTTTCAAGCTGATGAGTTTTGAACCTTGTGATGAAGATGGTGGCTTCTAGCCGTGAGAATCCTTCTCGCTCACCACATGAAAGGTTTGACATTTAAAAGGTACAATCATTTGTTTATGTCAGCTTTGAAATAATTGTGCGGATTAAATTCTGCTGGACCCTAGGGAGCAGCCCGAAGCGCTTCCCGAGAGCTTTGATCTAAAACGTGATGTAAAAACTAGATTTATCATTGTTCTCTGATGATAATGAGTACTATGCTTTTTTTGGAGACGACTGATTTTGAAGGGTGTAGAGATGGGAGATAAAGTCATCAGTCATCAGGCAGTTTTCATTCAGCTTCTAAATAATGCCATTACTCCTATATTATTTGTCATGATTTCTCAATACATCGCTGACATGAGACGGTTCACCCAAAAATAAAAACTGAACTAGTATGACTTTTACCTTTTGCAGTGCCAGTTGCAGACATTAAGATGGTGAAGTTCTTTGAAATTTATAGGTTGTAAATTTCTCCTTTGTAGAAATCACAGTCCAACATTGACTTTTCTCAACACTGATACACACTCAGATGATGCCACCCCAGGCAAGAGCCTGCCTAGAAACAACCCTCACTACCAAATAAAGAAATAAATAATAAAAAAATAGGCTTATTTTACTTAATATTGTTGTCTTTTTTTTCACCACTAAATATCGAAATAATGCACGTGCCATATCGGCTTGTTTCTAACCCCCCCACTGGCAGAAAATGTAACTTGTTTTAATCAAAATGCAGAGAGAGAATGTTCATGTTGCTCTTTTACGTACTATATATCATAAAAATGCACAAAAACAATGAAATCGGCTTGAAAATGGCTTCGTTTATGAAGTACATTTTGATTGATTGATATAAACAGCATGTTTTCTCTGAAGCAGAACAGTTAGCAAACTCTTCTATCTCAGCACAGATAATATTCTAAAAATAAAAGACGATTCAAAAAATATAAATTTAATATTATGCATCTACCAGTACAATAGTGAGTGGAAAAAAAAAAAGAAATACGTGACACATTTTAATACATAATAATTTAAACACACACACACACACACGGTCCCTCACTTTTGGGATTCAGTGTCTAAATGATTGAAAACCCCTGTTCTAAGAGACCTAATTTTGGTCATAACTCTTTTTGCCTCAACAGCGTAGCTCTAATCTTTTTTTCAGTTGCGTACGCGCAGACCTGCTGGCTGAACGACAGTTTGACACGATTACAAAAACGGATGTGCCACCAATTATGAAGATGATCATTTTCATGCGTGCCGTCATTCGCTTAAAAAATATGACGTCGAGCTTTTGTAAGGGAGAGGGTTTTCAGATCGTCTTTGTCTCTCTTTGTGTCCGTATTAATATCGGTGATCAAAACCTTTTTAATTTGTGTCCGTAGATTTCATCAAAGCGTATGTCAGGGCCACGTCGCCCTCGTGGCACATAGAAACCAAACACCGTTCCTCAGCCGTTCACGGCAAATCAATTGATATAGATTAGGTTCTTTCATTAAGGGTAATTCAATGTCCCCTCACACGCACAACCTCGCAGTGCCCTGGTCTCAATAGGGTCCAGGTGAGTGAGTAGCTGAATAATAAATAATTTGGGGAGGTGTGTAATCCATACTACTGCTAAAGTGAAAGGGGAAGGAAATGCCTGGAAAGAGGGAACGGAATAACACGGTTGCCGCTGTGAACCGGAGCTGGCGCTACCGGCACCGGCAAGGGCTCGTTTATCCCCTGATGAGCATGATTGAAAGTGTTCGGAGTGAGGTCAGTACTTTTCCTCTGTTTACGAGCGTATGTGTGTTCACATGAGATCGAGATTGCCGTTCGAGGATCAGGGAGCTGTGGAGCCACGCTGTAGTCCTCCGACTGAGCTGAAAGAGAACTTTCTTTGGCCTGCTTCGCCGTAACTGAATTGGCCGACTGCAGTGCGCTGCTTGGCCTCGCTTCTCTGAGTTTTAATCAGCCTGTGGTTCTGAATTTTAAGTCAGTGCAAGCCTAGAACCTGGAACGGCGATACACGCCGCCCTGAATTAAACAAGAAACATAAATTGGAAGAATGTAGACGGAATGCTAAGCGAAGAATCAGCGAGTGCAGTATAGGCTGGAGGGCCTCTTGAATTAATGCTGTTGTGCTCCGTGCATGAGCAAGTGAGATATACAGTATCTCAGAATAAAGATGTTAATCGATATTAATGATGATATAATATGCTTATTTCTTTATGCATATGGCAAATAAACACGGTAGATGCTCAATAATTGAACAGATTAATATTACAACTACATTATATTCCTAACCCAGATGGCGGCACAGACATGGCACAAGGCCTGGAGATGTATGACTGAAGCTTTGTCAGCCATGTGTCGCTAATTATGATAAATATGCTACTGTACTTAGATCAAACAAAGCGATTGCGTTGTATTTTTCAAGTTACAGCAAAATCTCCTGTGTCTGTAGTCTTTTCATGTAGGAGGACAGACCCGCCGGCTGTTAGAAGTAGATGAGAAATGGTGCACGTTCTCCATTGACTATAAGCTGTCCCTGTAGACCCATTATCAACAGACCTGCGAGTACAGCTGGGCAGAGACAGCATGCCAAAAGCATTACTGAAAGAGGTTTTTTTAGCGTGCCATTCAATAAACAGCGCTCCTCAGAGAGACACCGTTTGCTTTGCGTCAAGCACGCATAGAGTTCAAAGTGACGTGACGTATTTTGTATCATGCATGTGTGGTATATGGAGACGCTTCCACGCATGTAAATATGCGACACGTTTCTGATCAAATATGAATGATGTTAGGGGTAAACGAATGTGAAGATTCCGCAGATCTATCTGTGTAGATAGATGTGGTATACGCTGATATTCGGTCTAAAAAATAATATTAAATCTCTCAAAACAAAGTTTCAAAGCAAAAGGCTTCCTGTGGTTTTGCATCAAAAAAACATCCGAAAATGAAGAACTTAAGACTGCCGTAAATATTATTATTGTAATTTAAAATTTTAATGTAAAATAAAATACTTATTATTATGTAAAAATAATAACAAGTTATTATACTGACATTTTTTGGCTAAATTTTCTTTTAATTTTATAGAAGAATATTACAATAATAATATTTCTTATTTAGTTTTAACATAGTAATTTAATTTGATTTATTAATAATAATAATAAGTATTATTATTAATATTGTTTAAATATTATATTACTGATATATTAAAGCTACATTTCTACATAATCACAAAATACTTTCCAAAAAGCGCTACAAATAGACAAAGCAAGCATTTCTGCAATTCAGTTTTTCCCTAAATCAGTTTTGTTTAGGCATTACAACATTATAATGTGTACTATAAAAAAATGGAAAAATTCCTACGTTTTCCTACTTGTTGCTTTGCACTTTTTTTGTTAGAAATGTTTTATTTTTAGTCAAGTTTTTTAAATGATCTAATCCTTTTTTACGATCTAAATATTCTTACAAATTAAATGTTTATAGTCATTTGGAAGTTTGTAGACCTTCTTGCATTTTCATGCTGTTACATTATGATTCTATATTCAGTCGCATAAAATGGTCTTTAAAATGACAATACTATCGTTTATCGCAATTAGGCGTTATCGTGACAGGCCAATTATTGTAAAATTATTAGTGTTATTATAGATTCGCTTTTTAAAGAAGTAGTTCTTTCAAAATTACAGGCTACTGACAAGGAAGAAATTGTTGAAAAAAGTATTCTTGTAGCTTCATAAAAGTCACACGGAGAATTTGAACAATGTCCTTACTGCCATTTTGGGCCTTGAACATGTCAGTTGCATTGCTATCATTGCTATATGCAGGGTCAGAAAACTCAGATTTCTTCCAAAATATCTTATAATGTGTTCTGAAGTTGATCTTTTACAGATTTAATGATTATTGACAAAGTTTTTATTAACCCTAATGTTTTTTTCTACAAAACTGCATTGATTCTTTACAGTATGTCTTCATTCACCCCCTGTAGCCATGCTATTATGGAAGGATAATAATTAGACTACTTTTGAACAAAAATGCCCGCCCATCACAAAGTTTGGAAGAGCAAGGAAAATGAACGAGTAAACAAATGAGTAAAACATGGACTAATTTTCATTTTTGAGTGAAATATCCCTTTAAGTGGCAAATGTAAAACTTATATACAGCATATAATTAAATATCCGACAATAGCCAATATGATAAATAATCTGCTACCAGCCATTAAATCCATTTAGTACTGATATATTGCGGCTCACTAAAGACATTGAAGTGAAAATGGTGGAGGACTGTATGTATGCACAAATGGATGAAATCGCTTGGAGCCATTTGTGCATACAAACAAGGTACACTGCCCAGAACAATTGCTTTCACTGCCCCCCACTGTTCCCTGCAGCGAGACACACTCATTCACACACTCACACACACACACACACACACACACACACTGTAATAAATAGATGTGCTTCCCTAGAAGACCTGCAACCCTACCCAGACATGCATATGGAGCTGCCGTCCACCCACTCACAGATGCAGAAGCTCCATAAAGCACAGAGAAGCATGCACTCTTTTTCCTCATAGAGACACACAGCCACAAATAGCATCTCGGCACCTTAATGCACACTACGCCTCTCTCTCGCTGACTATCGAGGGTTACTGTAGTCACGCTAGTCCACTATCACAAGAACGGAGGAACGCCAAGACTGATCCTCTCTGAAAAGGTCATTACTCCCTTTGTGGGGAATCACGGACGAGGCATTTCTCCGGAGGCAGGGGCACGTCGAGGCATCCGAATGTTTGAATTTCATGAAAGGGGAGAGGAAGCTTTGAAATCAATCCCTTTCTTGTCCCTTTGTCCCCATCTGTGCAACTCCAAATCTTCACCTCGGGAACAGCCCGGTCTGTTTTCTCTGTTTTCCATCCAACTTTTCAATCAGCCTCTCATTTAGGCCGACAAAACAATGCCAGACATCTCACAATCCAATCAATCGGCGATCAGTTAGGATCAGGTCTTCCGAGATTCCAAGCCCACCATCAGGATTTAGAGGCTTTCCGTGTCGATTAATTTTGTCTAATCCTGAAGGACGGAGGCCGAGTGAAATAGACTTGTGCTATATAACAGAGCGAATGTTTCGTAAGGGGATTTTACAGGTTGCGAAAGCCATTTGGGATTCAAATCGCTGCCGTTGTTTTTCCCGGGACGCTGATTCTACCTATAAGTGCTTTTCCCTTGAAGTTTTCGCTGTTAAATGTTTATCTCAGAAAGGAGATTTTTTTGCTTCATTTTTAATATACATTACAGGGGTTGGGCGGTCCTGAGCTGGATGATTGATGGAGCAGCGTGCTTGTGGTAGATCAGAGCGATTATATAAGAGACGGGATGTAACAAGGCAACATTCACATTCTGCGTTTGATATTTAGGGAAACACCGTGTCTCTCATTGTAACGGATCGCGGGTACAGAGAGAACAGAGAGTCAGAGAGAGGAACCGGGGAAATGATGTACAGGAAAAGAGACAGGGAGGTTGTTTTTAGGAAAAGCAATACAGATACTAGTGGAGAGGAGCGAGGAGGGGAAGATGGAGAGATATGTTATCTGACATCAGGCGTGGGAGGACAGGAAGCGAGTATGGGAAGGGAGAGATTGACAGCCAAAGATATTGAGCGGGAAAGGCTGGAGTTGGAGCAGGTATCAGGAGGAATAAAGGAGAGGGAAATAGATCGCGGAAGATGGAGAGATTATACGCTGCTTTCAGCTTTATTTTGTGAGGGTGAGTTGGTGTCTGTGAAAAGGCGGCGAACGCAGTGTATCATTTACAGTACAGAGACTGACGGCAGGGATCGAGGAGCAGCAGGTGTGTGAGCTGATTGCGGGATCTCTCTCTCTGTCTCTCTGTCTCTCTGTCTCAGGGGGGAGAATGTGCACGGGGTGGTCTCAGCTAAAAATAAACTCCTACATGTCCGGTGCTCGAGGGCCCATCATTGAAAGCTGCAACAAGTCAGGACTAGATGCCAGTCAGAGCAAATAGCGATGGACTGATTTATCAGGCTTATTTAGCTAGTTGTAAGGGAACAACTTGGCTGATACTCACGCCAGCTCATTCCGATTATAAACCAATCCAAAGTTTCTGGATATAAATTTTTTTAGACAACCAATAAACAACCTTTAGCAACAAAATAATGTAATTGGGCAGCAAATAGATTTACTAAATCAGTATCGATAATTTTGCTGATGTGACGTTCAAATACCGAATTTATTACAATTCTTAATTAAATATAATATGATATTTAGTCCAACTTTTATTTATTATTTTTTTTAATAGTGGAGCATTTCAGTGTGCAAGTTACATTGTTATGCTAAAAGGTGGCAACATGTGACATAACATGATCTTAATGCGCGAGTCAATAAAGTGATTCAAAATAGTGAACAAATGTATGAATTTTGAGTGAGTCATTTAATCATTCACTCAACCGATTAATTCAAAAACGCTGAATATTTCAAGAACGAAACAAAAGTTTTATGAACGAGTAATCGATTAATACACTTTATTTATTCCAAAACTTGGAATCATTTGTAAAGGTATATTAGTTTCTTATCTTGCGTGCGTGCATAGCGGCCATTCAAAACCTCATATCCATGATTAATAACCAGTCCGTATGTGGTTTTATCCTTTGATCATTTGTATCCTTAAAAATTGTTAGCAAGCTCTTATATAACAGTTGGAGTAATTGTTTGTTTTTGTTTAGTTGGCCGCGCGTGTTTATGTGAAGGGGGGTGAGTATCTCATGCGTGATCTGAAGAAGCACTTACTGTATATCACAGAGCCCTTGACTTGTACTGAATAATTGATTCATCTAGCAGCATCCTTTCCTCACTTGCTCTCTCTCACTCTTTCTCAGTGTTTAAGGTGGAAGTTATAACGGCTCTTTGAAAGACCAAGCCTTTAGGCTTGTCTTGAGTCAAAGGGCTGTGGTGCGTTAAGCGGAACATAAAAGCCGACTTTATATTATGAGATATAGCACTATGACTGGTAAAGCCTGGCGGGGTAGAGCTATCTCTTTATCAAAACCCTGCTCCGCTATTCTTTGACCTCCTCTGTCCATCTTTTTTTTTGTATAAATAAGAAATGTCACATCGTTACTTAAGGGCTGGAGATCCCTCTCAAGGACTTGTTTGATGGAAGACGATCGTGACCTTTAACTCCACGTGATCAAGCATCAGGTTCGCCACGCACGATTACAGTTGATGTTACATTTTACAGTAATGTCAGATGAAGGCCAACAGTAACCACCCACTTATTCCTCCAGGCATAATAGAGTATTTATAAAGTAAGGATCTATTCGTATGAAACACTGTGCAGCTTTTCCATTTTTTTCCAGCATGTACAATACATAGACTAGACAGACGTGTTCTGTGGTTGAATTGTAAAAAAAAAAATCTGAGAGGATGGTGTGAAGGGAGGGGTCACTATTTTTATACACTGATTACAGTTTTTCTCATTTTGAAAAGGGTTTATTTAATTTGATACGAATAATTTGTGTTTTTCTGCTTTACGTAATACACAAAACGGGTATGGTGGTTTTACAGAGGGGATGCTTTTTGTCATTTTATTTGACCATAGGGGGATGCTTCCTCAATTGGAGCCCTGGATTTGTTTGACCGTTAAACTCTCATTTTTCGCTGTGTCTTGCGCATGACATAGTGTCCTAAAAATATAATGATTTGTGCCCTGTGTCTCATATATTTGTGTGCCGCTCCTATGCTTTTATTTGTTTTCTATGTAAGACGTTGAGCACTCCAGATAAAAAAAAAGTTCAATGCACCTCTATCCTTTTGAGGAGTTTTTGTTTCGTTTCCTGCCCTGCTATTCCTTTAGTTTTCTATGTGACTTGTACTAAATTTGACCATTCTTCCCCTTTCCTTGGTCTTTTTCAATGTTGTAGGCAACGTTTTTTGGTAAAAGTTTTGTTAAAAGCATCTCTAGATCTTACTTTTTCATGTGTCTAACATTTTGTTTACCACACCGCAGAGGCTTTCCAACGTTTTTGCTATTAAACATACAGTAAATGCTAAATACACACGTTTGACCACTGCGCGCTTGGGGTCTCATGGCGCTGTTGAAAATGCATCGCTCATGTTGAAAGAAATTCAGCTTCTGCGTTTTTGTCCTTTTAATTTAAGAATGTAAAGAAACTCAGGTCCTGTACTCACTATAAAGTGAGATGAGTGACACTGTATTTAAATATGGAAGAGAATCACCTTTAAATTATGAAACAGAACTTAGTCTCAAAATTGTGATAACCATATACATTTTTATTTAGCATTGATTATTTTTGACCAAAGTATGACCAAAGTCTTGTCTGTTTTTACTAAACCACCACTGACAGAAACGGAGTGCTTTGTTGAGGTTTTGCCATGTCTTATAAGCATCTTTGGGTTTGGCTAATAAAATGAGCCAGTTTATGGTGTTAATATTCAGCAGGTAAGTTTATTTTTTTATTTTGGTTTGTTCTTGTACGTTGTTTTTTGTAGCTATACCTAGTTGATTTTCTTGCACCATGCATGCATGCATACAAAGAAAGAAGACACCTAAACAACTTAGTTCAGTTTGAGGTATTTAATACTTGTAATTTGCATCGCAGAATATGGTTGTCACTTCTGTAAATTACTGAACTGTGCATAGGGAACAAGATTAAACTTTAAAAGGTCAAATGACAACTGGATTTAGCTGCAGCGTGTATATGGTCACACAGTGCTTCACAGTATTGGGTGGGCGTTTCCATGGTAACCGTGACCCATCTGATTGAGGGAGATCTATTCAGAATTATGGGTAATGTAGTTTTTCCACTAGGAATTGGGTATTGAATGTGAGGAAGCTCAGTCAGTTTCTCTGAGCTAATAATAAAGATCTTATAATTGATTATATCATCAGAGAAAGGAAAAGTAACCTCTCGCATGCTCTTAGACTTAACATTCGTCTGCTGCTCATGGAAGCAGACTCAAGGGCAGAGAGCATTATGCATGTTTGATGGTGTTTTAATGGAGCACACGGTCTTATCCAGCGGGTCCTCCTTCTCAGCACACGTGTGGCTCCACTCTCATTAATTATGTAGATTTACCCAGCATTTAATCTATATGCGGTCAATACTAAGCACTGGTTACAACAGGAGGTTAAAGAGCACTGTCTTAGGTTTTTGCTCAGAATAGCATACTACTCTACTACTTTTACTGTTTTGCAGTGTGCACAGTATGCTAATGTTTTGTGTGCTTACAATACCCTAAAGACCTTATACATAAGCAAAAAGGTGCAGTAAACAACAGTATTTGACAATGTCATTTGCTCGACTTCCCTGTTCCATTTTCAGTGAAGCTGAATCTGAATTTTCAACCGTGCATACATAATGCATTCACATACTATAAAAAATATATAAATAAAACAGTGGGCTATACTGTATATACTGCACCATTATAAGTACCTCTATTCTAAACATACAGTTTGTTGTGCGTTGCATCTTTTACTAAAAATAATTTACCTCCAAGGTATGCCGTGGGAGCCAAACCCTTGACCTTGGAGTTGCTAGAGCCACGCTTTACTGTCTGAGCTACAGAAACATTGCGTTTAAATGTGCCTGTGTGTTTGTGTGGGATTCTGAGGTTGTTTGGTTCATGTTTTTTAATGGTGACTCTGTACCTGATCTAATGCAGGAATCTTCCCTTTCTTCTGAATAAAAGCGTCTCCCTCAGGCTTTAATTATACAATCCTGCCTCTGTCTGCTTCCCTGGCATTAAATGCTAAACAAGGACACGCTTTGTGTATTTGTAAATATGTTGAATAAAGGACTGACTGGAATGGACGCGTAGTCGTTGAGTAAGTGTGTGAAGGATGACTACGATTATGATTTATAAAGGAAAAATGAGATGAGATGTGCAACTTGCAGCCATGTTGATAGGTTGTTGTGGGTGAATCCCAGTGCAGTGCTATTACTGTTGTTTTGTTTATGAACGAATTAGAGCTCTTGAATGAATCTTTTAAGAGAGTGTTTTTGTTCACGCCCATGCACTGACTCATGTTTTCGGTTCATTGTAGTGAGAGCAAATAGCATTTGAGCGCAAAAGAGCATTTCATTTAACAAATATGCTCCCAAATATGCAAAAATACAATATGTGCCACCATAACTCAACAAGATGCTGTTGACATCTTGTTCAAGAACTGATTATGTCGAACACGGACCAGCTGACCAGCTGACCAGCTGGTTTATCAAAGAACCTTTTTTATTATGAGCGTGAAGAATGTTTTATAATTTAGTCCAATGGAAAGTTTCGAATGGATGTTAAAGGCTCTCTACTGAACCATTTGCTTATTATCCACAACTTGACACATTGCTTAATGAGGTTGGACGTCACGTTTGATAAAGTATATTAATTTTGTCATGTTTAATCATTTTGTCAGATAAGACTCTTATGCCTGGATTGGAATGGCGTAGACCCCTTTGAAGCTGCACTGAAACTGCAATTTGGACCTTAAACCCATTGGCCACCACTAAAGTCAACTATATGGAGAAAAATCCTGAATGTTTTCCAAAAATCTTCAACTGAAGATCTTGGATGACATGGGAAAGTTTTTAAACTGGAAGTTAACTAATCCTTTAAAAACTCCTTTGTTTCGGTCTTTGGATTATAGTATGAGATCTGTGTTCTGAGTAAGGCTGTGTGTGTTGCTATGTGGTCGCTGGGTTGCCAGGATGTTGTCAGGTTGTCGTTCATTGGACAAGACAAAAATGCCTGTATGATTACATTCAGATTCCTAATAATGACTTCATGTGATTTTTTGCTTCCCCCTTTTATAAATGAACATAGACAAGCGTGTTAAAATGCATTAAATGGCTGTTACATTTATCTTGAAGAGAAGATGAATGCTCTCGAATAAACGCACAGTAGAGGAGTAAAGCGCATTGCTAACTTCACACATTGCCTTTCTGTTTACTTTAGCCTGCGTTAAATGAGCTTTTAATGAATGTGAATTTATTTTATTCCTCCACCTGTGTCATTGAGCCTTTTCGCTCACTGTTGCTCTTTCTTTCTCCTTCCTCTCTCTTTCTTTCTCTCCCTCCCCGATGAAATGCACAGAAATAGCTATGCAAATTTTCTCCCTTCCAAAACGGTTGCATATCATCTCTATATCTTCCAATATCCCTCCGTCATTTCCCCCTTCATCTGTTTTCTTCACTCCTCCGCTCTGTCTTCCTTTCTTTTTATTGTATTTCTGTGCTCATTATGCTAATTGGAGTCAGTGTATCTAAGAACAAAATCCCCTTATTTTACTCTATATCTGTTATGCTGCTCCTCTCTCTCTTTTTCTCACTCTCTCTCTCCTTTTCTATTTATATCTCAGCGTGGTGGGAGTGTTTGGTCAGAACGTTTACACTACTCTATTTGCCTCCCTCTGTTCTCATCCTTCGCTTCGGTCCCTTATGGAAAACAAAGGTGGATCCTCCTCCCCTGCTTCTTTCATCTTGTCCTCTCGTTTGCACTGGATTCTGCATTCCGTCCGTTTCCGGTGGTTGACAGAGCCCTCAAACGCTGCTTGATCAATAATGTGGAATTAAAGCATGTGCGTGTGTTTATGTGCAAACATGTACCCATACGCATGCCTGTGCTTGACAGTGTGTGAATTGAATAGATAGAGTGTGTGTGTGTGTGTGTGTGTGTGTGTGTAGATGAGGAGTGAGGCAGACAGTGTTGGGTCAATTAGAGGGATCGAGAGAGATTATCATTGGCAAGTAGTATTACGATTATCCCACGACTGGAGCATCATGGGAAGGTTCGGGAAAAAATGAACTGAGCGGATGGAGCTACTAAAAGCTCTGAATGGCCCACACATTTTTTTATGCTGTCGCCTCTCTTGATAATTTGTCTCCTGTCAAATTCAAATGAGCTTTATTGGCATGATCGTGTGCTTGCAAAATGTTGCCAAAGCTTAATAATAACCATTACTAGCTTCTGACCGGATGGCTTTCTGAATATTCACAGATACATTCACAGTGATTTTAACACTGTTTTTGATTATTGGGTTCCCAGAGACTCTTCTGACTTTATACTTTGAAATTGCGACTTTATATCTTACTTTATCACTTACAGGTTTACAGGTTTTACTCTCAATGTGCTATAAATAAGATTGGATAGTGACTGACAGACAGACTGAAAAAGGCAATAAAATATATAGTGACATACACTATCATTCAAAAGTTTTTTTTAAAGGAATCATTTTATTCAGCGTTTTGATGCATTAAATGTTATGTTTGTAATGTAATGAGACTTATTTTAAATATGTTTTTTGAAATTTTTATTCATGAAACAATTCTGGAAAAAGCAGCACAACTGTTTTAAGCAGTGATAACAATATGACATGGTATAATATGCAGCAAAACAGCATATTAAAATCATTTCTGAAGGATCATGTGAAAACTGGAGTAATGATGCATCACCATCACAGGAATAAATAAACTTTTACAAATATATTTAGATAGAATGTAAGTTATACTGTATTATTATTTCCCAAAATTACTGTATTTGCTGTTTTGATCAAATAAATGCAGCCATGGCGTGCATGAGGACTTCTCTTACCCCAAACTTTTACATTTATTCATGATCATTATGATCAAGGAATTTAGTTATATATCAAGCTCTAATGCACAAAACTGCAAAAGAAAGAGGGTATTTAATACAGTTGACACGTTTGTATGCTTTCTCAACAAACGGGAAAGATCTGAATTGCATCATGAATTAATTCAGCAGAACAAACATGATGCAAATGTGTCTCTTCATTCTAATTCAAAGTCGTTCTAACACCTAATTTGCCATTCTTATCAGAAACGCGGTCATTAATCCCGGCGACACTTTTAATTCAGTCTTCCTAGACTTTATGTGGCGAGAGCAGCGTCTCTTCCGTTTTTAATTTAGCCGATTACGCTCGCTGTCGGGATTGAACGGCCCCTCTTCTCCAGCCCCTCACCGCAGCGGCTGACTGATGTGTCATTTTCTTTGACGGTCTCTCCCTCACCTGGTATTTAGCTCCGCTTCAAGCGATTGTGTTTCGACCCGGCTCATGCTGCTCAGCATTTACAGCATGGCCTAAACCAACCTCTCCCTGAGAGCCAAATCAATGTCTGTGTTTATCTCTATAAAAGCCCTCTCAGGATGATGACGGGCTTCTTTGTGAGTTTATGAAGAGCGAGGCGGCTCTCCAACCTCTACCTGCCATGCTTTTGTGTGTGCATGTAAAAGAGGCTTTTGTCCTACCGTTTCCTGCTCTCTCGCTCTCTGACGATCTTTTATTGATGGGGTTTTTATAGAGTTAGAGTCTGAATAATTGAGTGCCGAAAGACGAACGAGCGGCGCTCTACTGTGCAGGAACGAGGTGAAGTACAGTACGTGTCGGGGGATTCCTTTAGTAAACAGGAGCCGTCCTGGTTTTTAAAGCGTGATGGTGACAGCTGTTCCGCCATGAGGTAATCGCCAGAGGCAGGGGTTAAATCGGACTAATATAACGTGGAACCACTTCCGCCATCAAAATAACATTTACTGTCATTTCATTTTATTAGTTTGCAACAGCCCTGGTTTTTTTGCTTTCAATACACAGGGGTTTTGAAATGCCACGTTTTCCCATTCGGTTGTACAGTGTTCAAATTTCTCCTTACTTGCTCAATTTCTTCACCTAGCAAAGGTCATCCAGGAATAAAACACTGTGTTCAGTATTATATAGCCCAATTACGGGCTCTTCCGGTGACTATTCTGCAATAAGAAATATTCTTTAAAGGTGAATTCAGAATTTAGTCTATTCTGCTATTATGTGAAATGGGAACTTTTAGACTTTTTAATGATTTTGTACGTTTTTATGCTTCCAAAGGCTGCATTTATCTGATCAAAAACTGTAAAAAAATAAAACACTCATGAAATTTAGAGTGGTTGTTTTCTATTGTAATGCAGAAAATAGCTTTCTCTTGGTATAATGGTAATGCGATAATGTGTATTTTTACCAATGTGGCTTGAGAGACCATTACCATTGAGTGTTGACTGATAAGGGGACGCCCTTCCCCTTGCTGCCTGATCACAGTTACAGCACTGTAACATGGCCTGAGATGCAGACAGGAATCAAAGAAAAGACTGATGATGATTGATTTTACAGTATTTAAATGGACTACTGTACAGTCATTTGTTTCTGATATGTCTTCTTGCAGTTCTCATTCAGTGTAGTTTCTTTTAAAGGGAGAGTTTCCCCAAAAATTGGCCCAAGAATTACTCCCTTTCAAACCATCCTATATGACCTTCTTGTTTCAGATGAATATAATCAAAGTTATGCTGAAAAAACTTCCCAAAAAGCATTTAAGTAACTTCCAAACTTCCAAAACTTCTAAGCTTTATAATAGCATTGAACAGGGTAGTAGAGAACAGTACTTCACATGACTCTGGGGGGATAATAAAGGCCTTATGAAGTGAATCAATTTATTTTTGAAAAAATACAGTAAATAAAAACAGTAATCTTTAGGTTTGGCATGTTCATCAAAGCTCCGGTGAGAAATAAAGAACGTGGAAGCAAATTACATTTTAGAAGTACAAAACAAGAAAGATGTCGGAGGATTTTGATATAAACCAAGAGAAGACTGGTTTTGCTTTGCTTGGTTCACTTGAGACCAGCATATTCTCGCTGGAAGACCACTCTCATAAATGCATGTTCTTCATTTAGTGGAAGCTAGAAATTATGGTTTATAAATACGGATATTGCTCTTACTAAAATGCATTGATTCACTTCAGAAGGCCTTTATTAACCGACTGGAGCCTGGAGTAGTTTTTATGCTGGACTTAACTGCTTCAAAATCTCCACTATTTTAAGGCTTTATAAAGTAAGGAAGAGCCATTACATATTGTGTAATATAACTTCAGTTGAATTAATTTGAAATAAGAAAGCCATATCTATGGCTTGAGGGTGAGTAAACCATGGGGTTAGTTTTTCCCAGTCATGTTCGTTCTTTGGTAACACTTTACAATAAGGTTCATTAGTTAATATTAGTTAACAAAATTAGTAAATATGAACTGAGAATGAACAATATTTCTACACCGTTTATTAATCTCAGTTGTAAATTTCAGCATTTACAAATGCATTAAAATCTCTGCACGTGAACATGAATAAACAACGAACAACTCTATTTGCATTAGCTAACATTGACAAAGATTAATGTAATCATTGCGTTGTGTAATGTTTGTTCAAGTTATTTAATACATTAACTTATGTTAACAGACGACACCTTTATTGTAAAGTGTTACCGTTTCTTCCTCTAAAATTTTCACAAAACAGTACTGTAAAACCAAAACTGTATATTCAGTAACTGCACCGAGTAGCCAAATGTAACAAAAAATGCATTTGTTCCTCTCAGCTTTCCACAAATCATCAATAAGAGTGAGCAGCACCCACAGCGTGAAGCTCAAAGCAATGAGTCGCTCTTAATAACAAAATAAGACATCTTCACACGGCACCCGCAGCGTGAGAGAAAATAACGCTCATTTTTTGGTTTGTTTTTTTCTAAACAAGATGTGGAGAATACGCGATTAATGGTTAAGATCTGTTGCAACAGTGATGTAACGTTCGTGTTGTTGTGTGTGTGTGTGTGTGTGTGTGTGTGATTAATTTTTGATTGTCCAATGCTAGATAAACAAGCAACAACAGTGAGCAGATAATGGTCAGTTTGACAAGTGCGTTTGTTAACCTTATCGTTCAGTAGAAGCTATTTTGCACACATATTGGGTCTATGTTCTGTCGGTGGGAAATGTAATCATGGTGTCCACCACAACCCTGTGAACCAATAGAATCCTTAATGAAACTGCTGTTCAAAGCAATGCTGGTATGGCTTCAGAAACAACTGGTTTTCATTACTTGTTGAGATGCTGAAATGATTCTTGGTTTTAATAAAAAAAAATTGAGCAATTGAGGAAGGCTGTGCAAGGACTAACCATACTTCCTGCCAAAATACCAGTGCGTTTATTTTTACTACTCTTTCTGTAAAAAACAATCGACTTCACAATGGTTGTGCCTAGTACCAAGTTACCAGTTTTATTGTAATAATAATAACTGAAGTATTTTTGGAAGCAATTATGGTTGCTATGATACAGTTTTGTCATTGTTAGAGAAAACACAGCTCAAATTCCCTTTTTTTTAACGCTACAGTCTCAGATGTTGAAAACGTTGACAATTTGCCTCTATATCTCATTTTGAATTTATAGTAAGTACTTCTTATTTTAAATAAGTTCTTACAATGACGGGATTCTGAGAAAGAGTGATATAATCTATAATGACAGAACATCTCATGACATAATTTCTGATTATGTCATAATCTGCCAGTGCTCTGTTATGATGTCAGTGTGGCTGATGGCAGGGCACATGATATTTTTCATATGGTTTCAGTATTTTGGCAGCAGGCTTATAGATTCAGAGGTCGATATGAAACCTTTCTATGTTTTCCATACGTGCAGCATGCCGCATGATAATTTATCATTTTGTGTGACGTATGCCGTTTTCCCCCCCCGAAATAAACAGCCCAAGGACTACAAAAGCTAATTTTAGATTCATAGACTGACGTAAACATCATTCATTCGCTTCTCCTTTGTAACAACATGACGACCTCGTGAAGATAAACATGTTTTGCTTTTTAGGTTTAAAATACGTAAAATCTGTTATTATAAACATGTCCAAAACTGCATGATCATTGTCTTATAATATGCATTTATTTTGCCTTCCTTATTTTCTTATCTTATTGTCATCTCATCATGTCTGTAAGGAAATATTTTAAGTCTACAAAAAAGTGCACCTAGTGGCAAAGAATGAATTTTTCAGCGTTTTCATTCAAACCCATGCGGAAAGACCAACAAGTGGGCATATATATATATATATATAACTATATATATATATATATATATATATATATATATATATATATATATATATATATATATATCTGTTTATTTGTCACAACCAGAAAAAAAGCGGGAACCCAAAAGAGAATTCATGTTTGAGTGACGTCGTGTTCAGAATCAGAACGCAGCAATGCCATCTGTTTACATATGCAATATTCACACCCCTGAGGATAATTATGTGTCTTCTCTGAAGTACTTCCAACACTTAGTCAAAGATCACGTTGGAATACTAGAAAGACACGTTTTGCCGTACCCGTGTTGTGGAGAATTTCATTTAACATAAGCACAAACTGAGCTGAGTGAGAAGATGCAAGCTCTTTGTCATTGTCTGTTTCTCGGTCCCAGGAGGATGGCAAGGTGGTGGATGGCAGTCTTCTGGGTGATGCCAATGGGGTGGAGCCTGGCACGGGTCGACAGAAAGAGAGCGGCAAATGGCAGAGGCCTCGATTCACGCGGAAAGCCCTCATGAGGTGCTGCCTGGTCAAATGGATCATCGCCAGCACCGGACCCAAAGAGCAAGGTAAGACGGAGAAGTGCTGGAAAGGGCACAGGAGGAAATGAGGTTTTAGGAAGGCCTGCTGATGAGGAATGTCTACATATTTGACGGTCCAGTTCCCTCGGAGCAGCCTGGGACTGTATGTCTTGTTCATAATGAATGGAGTCTCCTGCTCATCTGGGCACTTAACGGTTGGAATTGTGATTACGATGTCATTTTTATGCGATTTCCGTTTTATCTCTTGATTAGTTTATGTTTGGTTTATATTCAGGCTGCTGCTGAAATGGCTTGAAAGTGGCTTTTATTACCTGCCGAGCGGTTTGAAACGAGCCTTGGCTTGAGGTGCGGTTAATGGAGAAATATGACACACTGGACACATGCTGTCCGAAAAGAGAACATAAATTACAGTTAGATGTTTAGGAGAGGAAATGCGAGTGAAATGCTGGATTTTAAAGTGGTATTAAAACATCTGCGCAATATACATCTTTTTTTTACTAAATGATGTGAAACACTTTTGTACTGTTAGTTGCGGTGAATGTGAATAAAGCATTCAGTCTTCATGAGTGTTTGAAAATATTGTGTTTGACTGTAAAAAGGAAATCCAAGTGTCCAACAAAATCGAAACCTGTCAAGCACAAAGTCAGATGAATATGGCACCTGACAAAGTACAAAAATAATAATAATAATAATAATAATTTCGCTATTACATTCCTGATAGTTACCAGTTTTTATAGGTGTGCTTTATTTGTAGCTAAAGCATTCTAAATAAAGTAAGCATGCAAACATGCGACACTGTTTATGCAAACAATGCATTTCCAAATCCTAACAGACCAGTTGGTAAATGGCAGGATAAAGCATCTAAAAGCAATACTTTTAACTCTTTCACTAAAAGTCAAATGTGATTTCTCTATTATTCATTAGAAATCGCCCCCTCCAGTGAGCTAATAACTCGAGGAATGCTGCAACTGTGAACTCAAGAACCATATCCATCTGATTTGTGAACAAATAATTCAGGGCTGCATTTCCCAAAAGATTTGTGAGCCAAAAAATGTAATAGAAATCAGCGTCACCGATGATCTCCGGGATGCTTATGGGAAACGGAGACCAAAACTTACCAAACTTACCGAATCAAATGAAAGACTACACTCAAAAGCAAGATTCCTTCACAAATTATTATTTGTCTCGTGAACATGCTAAGGAGAGCTGGGTCTGATGTAAAGATTTTTTATTTGTAAAATCCGCTTCTAACACAAAGCTTCAGAAGGCGTCGGAGTCAAATGAACCACTTTAATAAAACATCTATCCGTGTTGTTTTTTTTTTGGTCATTAGCATATGCAAAAACATATGCATATCTGTGCATGACATCCTCTACCTTCTAAATCGCAGCAGATCCATCAGTAAATGTTTCCCTCAGCAGCTTGTAACAACAGATGCTGGGTCTTGACCTCTCGAGGGTGACATTGATCAAATAGACCTCAGCAGAAGTCTCTGTTGATCGCGGCAGAGGGAACGGATTCAGTTTGATTCGGTTTTGATCGATCTGTGTTGCCACTCTCTTCACGTAAGCTAGCCCTCTGTGGGTCATTAATGAGATTCTATCAAAATAGAGGTTAAAGTCGACCATCTAGAAAGTGCTGCTTGTCCAGGCTTTCTTTTACAAGCACTGTCAGCATTGAATGCAGAGCAGTTTTCTTTTTTTTAGTTTCTACAGTAATACTGCCAGTTCAGGTTAGGATGTATTACATTTCAGGATGGCTACAATAATCTTGAACTGATTTTTATGAGTGACCATAGGGTTTGTATATACTGTAACTTTGATCTGCTTACTGTAACCATATAATGACTTTAGTGCACGTTTTCTAGTGTGTTTTTGAATGAATGAGCTAATATTGCAAATATTGTAAAAACCTCGTATTCCAGATGTAAGTAAATTATGGTATTCATTTCTGATGTGTTATCAAATATAAGACTTTTCTTGAAAATGATATAAATGGGAGGCTGTCTTTTTTATTATTATTATTCCAGGTGGCATCTGACAGAGACCAAGTCAAAATGATGCTGTGATCTTCAGAACGCTCAGCTGGTGCCGTCTAGTGGTTACATGGGGAAACAAACTGGTCTGACGCATTAGCTCGTGTGAATCAGACGCATTTAGTCATGTTACGTGCACAATATTAGAGGACAAAATGCTTTTATGAATGTTTATACATTTTTAATGAACTGATTTTCAACCAAGCAGCTGCGATGTGTACATAATAAGTATTTGTCATGATGCTGTATTGATTTAATTGTTTTTTTCGCTCTCGAGATTGCTGAAAGAGCTCAGAGAATAACCCATAAGAGAGCTGAGAGAGACACTGAAACAGTTTGTGGCACCATTAAAAGAAAGTGGTATTCTAGGCAGGATCAGGAAATCAGAGATTGGCTTGCAAATGGGGAAATTAGAGAGGGCTATAGGAAGAGTGAAAGAAGAGACAAAGGATAAGAAGTGTATCAGATTTAAGCTAGTGGCCCTATATATTTACAATGCTTAAACCACGCCTTAAAAATGTATAAATGTTAATTTATCAGATTCAATTTTTATTCTTTAAAGCTATTTAAAATCTTAATATTGCCTATACTATGTAATGAATGATGAACATTTATGGCTGGGGTTTAAAATTGAGGGTCTGGGGTGGATTAAGAATTATTATATAGCTTCAACACTTTAAATGTTTGTGAAATATGTTTTCTCAGTTTTGGAGGGATGAAGGTTGTTGAATTGCGTAGGCTATTTTTTTTAATTCTATGGCCTATTTAATGCTTTAGCTTGTTCTAGATGCTACTTTTTCTGACAGCATTAATAACATTTATGACAGATAGTATTATGATATTTTTTGCAGCTGCCTTAACAAATGTGCTATCCTATCAGCAATAACCTTTCCATGTTATTTTTTAAATTTTTTTTATTAAGGTTAGTTTAAGTTCTGACGATGCCTTGCTATAAAAACAAATAAAATATTTAATGAAAAAAAAATGAAAAAAAAGGCAAAATTATTTCAAATCTTTGCAAATACACAAGACAAAGATATCACTTACCTTCAAATGCAACTTTACACTCAATTAACTTTCTAAAGTGTCAAATTAAGTGGAAAAATGCAAGTCCAAAAATGCTTATTATAACTGTATCTGGCAACACTGATCTCGATCATCTTTACACCACGGATGCTAAACATTTTTGCAAATTGTCTAAACTTGATTATACATGCAGACACTCATATAAGGAGTTTAAAAAAATAATAATAATTAGTCATTCGGAGAACAAATAAAATTTTTGAACATGAAAAAGCCTGGACCTCTGTGACCTCATAGCTGGCTACGGGCCTGGTTCAAACAGATAAAAAACAGTGTTTATGTATCCTTTCTGTGTCCTTATTAAAGAACAGTATCCCCTTAAAAATTAACATTTCCTGAATATGTACTCACTCTGAGGGTATGCCGGTAGAGTTATTTTCTTCATCAGAACAGATTTGGAGAAATGTTGCATTGCATCACCAGTGGATCCTCTGCAGTTGAATGGGTGCCGTATGAATGCAGTCCATCACTTAACATCCTGTAAAGTGAAAAGCTGCATGTTTGTATGAAACAAATCCATAATTTAACCATTAATGGATGCATAATATTGCTTTCTCCAGTGAAAAAAGTTCTCATCAGACTCTGGAGAGAAATGCACAGATATATCATCATTTTTTCAATCGAAAACAGTCTAAGTGAAAACAGTGCTTGTGTAAGAGGACGGCAGGAGATGGATTTGTTTCTTGCAAACATGCGGCTTTTCACTTCAGAAGATGGACTGGAGTCATGTGGATTACTTGTGGATTATTGTTATACTTTTATCAGCTGTTTGGACTCTAATTCTGACGGCACCCATTCACTGCAGAGGATCCATTGGTGAGCAAATGATCTATAGCTACATTTTGGATGGCCTCAGGGTGAGTAAATATTCTGAAAATGCACATTTTGGGGTGATCTATTCCTTTAATGAAAAGAGTATTTGATGTATTGTGACTGTACGGCATACTGTACGTGCATCCTGTGAAATTTGAGCATTCTACTTGTCATTCCCGTTTCCTCTCTCTCTCTCTCTCTCTCTCTCTCTCTCTCTCTCTCTCTCTCTGATCAGTACTACTTCCTGTTCATAGCTTTAATTCCCAGGCAGTCAGGATACGTTCAGATATATACAGCAGAGCTTTGTCAGGACTCTGAGGATCTCACTAGCTGTTTGGTTTAGATTACTGTCCACGTCTGGATTGGGAGGTGTAATGTTATCCAGATAACAAATCAGCAGTGTGTTCTACATTGGGTCACATTGAGACTTTTCTGCACTGAGCAGCAAAACCCTCCAGCTCTGGATCTGAGGAAGTCGGTATGGATTTGTCGATTCTTTTAGAGAGAAATTGATAAAGTCTAATTTGACAATCACAGCAGCCTAAAACTCCTCATCTGAATATTCATGAGTTAATTTTAATTTTACTGACTTAAAACCTGTGATCTAGAAACTCTTTCCTAACTGAGGAGGAAGTTTGAGGACAGAGTGCTTTTGAAGTCAAGTTTTTACAGATCGGTCTGTCTGCTGGTGAATGTTTAATGGACTTTTTCATAATAGTTTAATTTTGACTGTTCAGTCAGCAGACATTACTGAAGACATGGAGGACTGTAAGAATGAGTGTCAGAAGGAGTTGGCCAGCATGCTGAGCTGCTTTTTCGGTTTGGTCACCGGCTCTTTTGCCAGAGGTACTTCCTTTGCTTTGTTCTTTTGCTCTGTCTCTTTCCATTTGTGATGATTGTATTCCTTATTCTCTTATAATGAACATTATAAAGTTTCTGCACATGGGAACGTTTGCTGTTTGGAAGACAAAACGACCAATTGGGTTGCATTTGTATTTTTGTCATTTTTTCCAATAAAAAAATGTTGGTTCCAGTTCATTTTTAGGTGTTCTTGTTACAGAGTTATATTAATTGCATGTACTTACTGTACTATAAGGTTAGGATTAAGGATTTAGGGTTACTTGCATGTAATGCATAATTTATTATCATTATTATTATTATTATTATTATAGTAAGCATGTGTAACGTGTAACAAGGACACCTTATGGAATAATAAATCAAATGGAACCAAAATGTCTAAATATATCTATACATTTTATTTTGTATTTTTCTTAGCAATTTTTTATTACTTTTACAGTTTTAAAATAATTATAAATGCATAGAGCTGCATAATTTTAAATGAAATTATACTTAAAATTTAATAATCTGTTAGATTACATTAAATGATAAAATCACAAAAAGTAGGTCTGAATAAAAGTAATTTTGATGAAATAGATAGATAGATAGATAGATAGATAGATAGATAGATAGATAGATAGATAGATAGATAGATAGATAGATAGATCTCTCCTTTTAGCTCCTTGTGATGAAATGAACACTTTATTTATGGACAGGCAGGTCGATAACAGCCCTCTGTGATGTTTTTATCTGCTGATGGTGCGATTGTGGAGATGCGTTCTTCAGCAGGACACTGATTCAGTGTAAAACTTAATGTTGCAGTGATACGCTGCCATTGTCATTGTGCGTAACAGGAGCTCTTTAACTTTCACCATGTACCAAGACATTGTTCTGTGCCACTACTGGTCAGAGGACAGATGTTCAGTTTGTCCTGTCTTTTCCTTTGGCACTACTGAAACTTATTCACCCTCAACCTGTTCCTGTCTTCTTTGAAACATAAAGATATATTTGGCATCGTGTTCGCACTGCTCTTTACCGAAGAGAAAGAATGGCGACCATGATTGTCTTGAAAAGTACTTGTAGTTCTTGAAAAGGGATTTAAAAAAAAAACAACGAAATATCTCCCTTTGGAGTGGACTTTGAGATTTATAACTGTGAACAGAGAATTTGTGCAAGCTTTTATTAAAAGGAATAGTCAAAAACACAGGGTGGGTCGAAGGGAGCAAACAGCTATGTCCATAAAGCAGAACGAGACAGATATCCAAAAATACTTGGCAAAGATCGTGCGAGGAAGAGCAGACAAGGCAAAACAGGGACTGGGGAAACTAGTGGAGTAGCTATGGCTAAACAATACTCAGCAGTTTGATCAGGAACTGGGTGGATTTTAAATAGACAGGATAACAAGCTAACAAGGAGGAGGAGCTAATCAGTTACAGAGGAAACTAACAAGGGAACACAGAAACAATGGGGAACAAACACTTTAAAATAAGAGTCCACAAAACCAAGACCCCAAGGAGCATAGACTGAAATCATGACAGTAACTTTGTAGATCTTTTTTATGTCTAAACGTACTACACACTAACTAAAGCAGAACAGGGCCCTTTTAAAAAGGCCCTTTAAACTTTATCCTTAATTTGTTTGTCTCTCTTATTAATTCTCCGGCAAATGGTGTGTCTGTCCTGTGAGACCCTCAGCTTGCCAAACTCCCAAGAGCAGCCAATTAACTCAAGTCCGTGCGCACCTCTTGGTCTATTAGCTAAACATTACCGTCTTAAACTGTTCTTCACTGTGTGTGCTGATTTAAACCACAGAGGCACAGAGTCTATTTCAATTCCATTTGCACGTTCGTATCGAGATGTGAACCCCGGGGTCAGGAGGGAATAAATCATTTCCAGCTCCTCGCTGAATCTCGCCGTTTCCGCTTTGAGTTTGGGTTGAAAACCCGCAGAACGGCGTGGGATGGTAAAATGCGAGAAAACGGAACTAAAAGCTATCATTGGGTCTAATTATTATAGTTCTTCTTCATAAAATATCGGAAAAAATAAAGCCACGTTTTACAATCCTTTCAAATCGTTGCCTTTGAGCTTCGCATATTGACCACGAGCATGAAAAGCTCAGGATTATCTGATCGGAAATCAAATGAAAAATAAAATAAAAGTGCTTTCATGTGACCGTTCAAAGGGTGTTTGATTGTTCTCATAAAAGCAGTTTACAATATAATTCTTCAAAGCGAAAAGATGTTGGTCTTGGACAATTTTTAATCTAAGAATCTGTTTGAATTTATTGCGGTGTTCGACTTCACACTGTCAAAGAGATTTGCAAGATATCTACAGAAATGTTTGAAATAGTCTCTTGACTGGCTGCAGGTCAACAGGAAAGGAAATCGCGGCGTCAGCAGGGACATTTCAGGTTGCGCAACGGAATATGATCATAAGTCTTGCTAATTAAGCATTTATATGTCCCTTAAATAGTCAGATCGACTCAATTTGTCGTCTCGTGTTTCAGTGGCCTTCAGCCAGGTCAACCAACCAGGACACAGTATGTGACTGTCCTGCAAGTATCACGGGGGTCATTGATGCACTACTGCCCCTCAGTGGACAGAGCAGTTCATTACATACACTCTGCTGGTGCCAAGAGTTTTAATAGTTGGGGGTCAGTAAGATTAGAGAAGAGAAAAACTAATATATTAAGCAGCACAAGACCAGCAGAAAAAGTAAAAGGATCACGTGACACTTTAAACTAGTACTAAAACTTTTTTTAACGTTTTATTTCATATTTGTTTGAAATATCTGTTGAAAAATAAATATTAAATTAACATTTTAAATAAAGAAATTACACTGTATATAAAACTACTGAAATCAAAATAATATACCCAAATGGAAATAAATGTAACACTTTAGAAAAGGGAACACTAATTCACTATTAACTATGACTTCTCCTACAATAAATTCATAATTAATATTTAGTAAGGTAGTTAAGTATTTCAAAATACTAATAAAAAATAATGTTGCTAAATAGCCCGTGCACTTTTTAAAGATGCTTTGGTCTGCGCTCAAGGCAGGGGTCTTGCGCACCTGTTTTATTCATATGCTCATATTAATATTTCCACCTCTGTGAGGTGGTCTCGGTGTGAGAGGAAAAAAACTTTCAAACACAGGCCACAGGAGAGAGTGCGTGTGCTGTGTTTTAAGCGAAAGGTCATCATAGCGCTGGATCTTTGAAGTGTCTTTCTCTCTCACATGTATCCGTGTCTGGATGTCTGACCCATAGTCTCCAAACAGACTCCTCAATGCGCTTTTTGACACACCTGCTCATAAACGCGCGCAGGTTACCATCTGCCAATCTTGGAGGAGAAACCGGTTCAGGCTCATTGCGGTTGATGTTTGTAACGAATCTGGTGTGGTTTCTGTAGCAGTCTATAATGGGGAGCGTGATGGCTCGCTCTCTTTAGAAGCGCGGCGTCGGCGTTTCTCGAGACCCAGCTTCCTGGCTGACTGTCGTCACAGCACAGCTCGCTATCATCGCTCAGGTAATGTTCATCAGTCTCTTAGCGGTTTGGCCACTTTAAGTCATGGCATGTTCAGTTTGGCATAAGTTGGACACATTGCAACGTTACTTTTACAGTAAAATTATTAGAAAAAAAATGTTTTCAGGTGTTTGTTATGTGTTTATAATTCCAAGTCGGCCATATTACGTAGAACAAATATGCAGTGAAATACAGAATACAGCTGAGATGAAGTCAAGCAGTAACCTGCAGCATAACATGCTTCACTTTATTCAAAGATTTTTCAATTTTAATTTATTTGAGCTAAACATTAAGACAGTTTTATGTATCATTATCTGAACATATGTAAAATATACCACCTATGCACCTTCTCAAAGTGGGGGAAAAAAAATTAAAATTAAATTAAATCCTGGACATTTTATTTGCCAGCTACCAGAATAGAGAGAGCATAGTTTTCCCAGGTATTTGCAAAACAAATGTTTTTTAACTAAACTGTCACATTAATAGTTTCATTGATTATTTAACTTATTATTTAGATAATATATTATAATGCATTAGATAATGCACTAAAATGGTCAGTAGTTAAAAATCTAGCTATAAAAATAGTCGATCTGAAAAAAAATTGTGATTGAATGAGCCAAACTAAAAAAAGCCATAAAGTGTTTAAACACATATGGGAATCCTACATGGCAGTTTATTCGGATAATTATAAATGATACATCTGGCTGTTCGTTGAACATTGATATCTATTGTCATAGTGCTAATAATAAATTTCATAAAAGCCATATGAGTCTCACTTAATATTAGCAGTCATTGAGTACTGTGTATTTACGTCATAAATAATGAATTATTTGGTACAAAATATTTTTGCGTTTATATTGCGAATCACTTTTGCTGCTGTTTGTTGCTGTTTAACTGGGTTAAAGGGTTCAGCGGAGTTATTATATGTTACTACAGCATGTAATTACACGAGAGTCTTTTTTAAATATAAAAAACCATGTACAACGCAGATGTACATGCTCAAGTGCTTTGTATTAAATTGTAAAATGTACATAGCAGGTAAAGACACTATACATTAGGTTCGGCGGTCTGTGCGTTACAGTAATTATACCATCACTCAAAAGTTTCATAAATGTCTGTAAATTGAGTCTCGTCTTGATAAAGAGTCTCATAGACTGATAGGCTCTCAGCAGCCGAGGGGATCAGGCTCTGGTACACACAGCTAATCCTCGCACTGGTGTTTTCTTGTACTGTTGACGATGACCGGCGCTCATCCTACACACAAGAGAACCAATCAATTTTACAGAACCTTGCTCATATGAGTATTTTTGAAGATTAAGCTGTATTTGCCTGTGTGTTTTCTGGTCCACTTCCTGGATTAAAAGTGTCGCCCACCTCAAGTGTGACTTTACCTGTTCAAAAGAGCGGTTATTATATTTGGCGCTAAAAACGAAATGAGTCACTGTTATATCGTAAAAAGCGTAATCATCGTTGTTCTGATAATGTTATACCTGTTTTACGGTTTTGCCTGCATCTCTTGTAGAATCCGTGAAAACAATGAAACAAAAACACCATCGCAACAATAGCACAGATGCTATATAGCATGTAACCGATCCATTCTGTAAATAAATGATAACACTGATTACATAGCAGGTCATGATTTGAACATCATACTCCTGTTATAAAAAAAGTGGCCTTTATGCCTGTAAAGAAACAGTTGGGATATTTATAAATGCTTAAAAATAAAAATGAACAAGTACTTCTGATTCTGTACTGTTTCTAGATTTTCTTATATTTCCATTGAAGCTCAAAATTCTGTTTGGATTATCTCAAATCATCGGGTTTCACAGTTTAGACTGTTTGCCGATGTAATTTGTATTTAAAGCATGTTGCAAAATACAAGCACTCCACTGCATGTTTTCTCAGTGTTATTCTAAAGACTGTTGCTCTGGAAATACCACAGAATGTATTTTTAACTGAAAATATGTAAAAGGAACATACGCGATACCAACAGAGCTGGTGCAGATGCATCTAGGCTCCATGAGAGGTTAAATGCTGGTGCGTCTGTGGCCCAAACCACTTGGGAAGAGAGCAGTTATGAAAAAAAAAAAAAAATAAAATTGGTAAATGCCAATTTAAAAAGTGGGTAAACACAAATTAAGCACGCAGAGCTTTTCGAGTAATAATCAAGCAAGCATGTTTTGAGAACAACTGATTAATTTTTCACCCAAAAAGCATTTTTTCTCCCATAATTTATTCATCTTTGTGCTTTTCCCGAACCTGTATTGCTTTTAATTTGAGTTAAAGCTGTGAGTGAAAAGGGTGAGTAAAGGGTGAATGACACAATCTGTATATTGTAATGTACGTTAAAGACTTGTCCTTTGGGTTAAATTCTCTAGATATTTAGCAGTTTGCAATATATGCGCTTATACGGACGTCTGCTTATATACAAGTCTTTATCAATACAAGTCTTAACCAAACCAATGATGAAGACAAATGTCCATGTAGCATTTTTATACTTTAGGACTACAGCTTTATTGGCAAAAACAAAACAATCAATAAAATCATTAATTGAGCAAGCATAATGGCTACTTACTTTTTGCAGTAAGAAATCTAAATGATGCAGACAAATCTCCTCATTACCGTAAGAGATTCTGAATGTGTTTTCACTTTTGGGCACTTTTAAAGGCTCCTTCTCACTGAATTCAGACATGAATCAGACACAGATAGATGCAAAGGTAGACTACTGTCACGACTTTTGGATTGCAGAAAGTCTCAGACAGTATAAAGTCACTCAGCAGAAAGTAATAGTGCACAAGTCACTGTATTACAAAAAAAACGCGACAAACATTGATCCTTTGCAAAGGTCTGCGCAGTAATGTGTCTTGTCCAACAGAGGGCCCTGTAGGACATTTAAAGTCATCTGAAACACAGTTGGCTTTTGTCAGCAGGAAATCAAGAAAACAAAGTGTTCAGTTATCTACGATGCTGTTCATCTTTTTCTTTGGGACGTAAAAGGAAAGAGGACTAAAACCAAAATAACTTTAAAACCAAGTAAAATAATGCATTTTAATGTAACAGTTCCTTAAGAATAAAATGCAACTAGTTCTAACTAATAATTTAACCTATAACTCTGGATTTCTTTGATGTCTGATATTAATGAGATTGAAGTGCAGAGATTTGTAAATTATCATTGGCTTCTTTCCCTTCCGGGGTTCCTCAAGGGTCCATACTAGGGCAATAGGAAATACAGCATTTCATTTCATTTCTGTATTTTACATTAAAATCTAAGCATTCTCTGCAGCCTCTCAAGGATTGTCTGAAACTCTGTTACTTAGACAATCTTACTCCATATGTTAAGTCACACGCAAAATTAGGCTCTTAGCTTTTTGGCCAGACTGTTAACTGGTGCAAAATAAAAATAGCTTTAGCTTTTGTTAATAGGCTTCAAGTAGAATTTAATAAAAAATTTTACTGATTGTTTTTAAAGCAATTAATGAATTTTTTTAATGGACACATTTTTACTAATCTAGATTTAAGACACGTTTTTACTCTATATCCTTTCCTGATTATTAACTTTTAGTGGTTGTTATTTTTTATTTGATTCAATATTTTACTGTATTTTATGATTGTTTTGTATAGAACTTTGGTCAGTGTAAACTGAATTTAAATGTGCTCTAGAAATAAAATGTACTTACATTTATTTATAACCACATTCCCAGCACATAAAATGTACAGTACAAAGAAAAAGTCTTCAGATTCCATCTGTACCTGTTATTGATGGTTATTTGATGTGTGAGCTGACTCTGTTACGTATAAACGTTACTGGAAAATGGATAAATCTTTGGCTAATCAGAAGTAATTAGTCATTTCCTCCGATCAATGGAAGCCCATCCCGGATCCCCGAACTTTGTTTGTTGTTGTTGTTGTAAAAGTTATGTTGTCAGTACATTCCAGGGTGTTTTTATCATTTAAAAGTCGATCCATCGCACCTCATTAAAAGAGAGAGAGAGAGACCGAGAGAGCACTGCTATTGGGTCTGAGGACTCAAAGAGCACGGCCGTGTTTGGCCTCAAGAGTGCTTATGTATTAGATAGAGGACCGGCTGCCTTATATCAGGTTTCATTTCTGTTCGTGCAGAGTTACTGAACATGTAGAGTGGAAGTGCCGTGTTTGTATACATTGAGGGATCGCTTTGCCAGACTATACCTCCATAGTAATGCTGATTTTTTCGCTGTGAATGAATACTGCAGCACTGATGGACACGTCCAGATTTTGCCGTTTGTAATCGGAGTGCTTCGGATCAATATTCGGAAGAACACCTGGTTTTAACCCATGAAATTAAACGGGAAGAATGGATTAGTCAGAATTACATTTAAAAAGAAAATCTATGCTCTTTCCCCAAACGTCTATGCCAAGCTTTCAGGTTATACCATTGTTTTTCTAATGCCCGAGTTCAGGTTCAGTGAGTTATGCTCGGCCATAGTGTCTTGTCAGCAAAAGCTTCATGCTTGAGCTCCTATTAAGAAGTGTTCATCTTCTAATGGCATTACTGGAACCTGCCCCGTCCTCCTAAAAGCTCAACATTAATTCCTATACACAACAAGCACTGACGCCAGCCATAAATACACCAGCTTAGTCAGAGCATGCATTATAATGGTGAAATTGAGGCATTGCAGCCATCGTAATAGTGGAAAAAAATGTGTACATAAATTTATGTTTTGGACTTTTATGTTCTTGACCTCTTATTAGAATATCTGAATGCACTTTCTGTCTGCAGTTTCTATGGAATGCAACCATTCCAAAAATCAAAATGGGTCAAATAAAATACAATAAGTTTCTACTGGACCATTATTCTTTAGATTATTGTTTTCTAATGAAGATATTAGAAATTTAGTTCTACTGGATAAAATGAAATTTTAAAATTTTAAATCTATTCTTTCTATCTGTCTATTCTAATCTTTTTATCTTTTCTTTTACTGCTTTTTATTGTATTGTGATCATCGCATCCAAATTGTGATCAAAATTAGAATTTTGGTGTGATTTCTTGTGATCATAATAAAACCATAAAAAAACAACGATCGAAAAATCGAAAATGAGAATCCAGTTTCATTTATTCAGTTATAACTTATACTTATCAATTAATTAATTATATAAATTAAATATATTATATATATATATATATATATATAAGTGATTATATTCAGTGATTGATTCGAACTTACAAAAATAAAGAATAAAAAAAGAATGAAGGAGTGAAATTCTTTTAACTAAATGTATTTATTTATTTAGTTATACAAGTTAAGACATAAAGAGCATTGATAAGGATTTAGGATTTTTATGACTTTTTTATCTCCTAGAGAGTGTTTTATTCTTTATAATTTGTGTTTGATGTTTAGATTCTTCCCAAAGATTACCATTACATTTCATTGTAGCATCGCATTTCTTTTTTTTCAGTTCCTGTTTTCATCTCTGACATTTATCATCTTTTTATGGCTCTTTTAACTAGAAAAAGTAGGAGGAGGGTGGTGGTGTGAGAGAGGACGAGCGGATGCTGGCAGTAGAAACAGCGTTTGATCTCACCTTGTGTTCGGTTGACTTAAAGCTACCATTAAGACATTATTGATTCCTTTATCTAACTGAGCTATAATAGCTCTCTCCTTTCCTTTCTCGCTAAACTACAAACAGGAAAACCCTTAAGCTAATGTTATCTCCTCTGGTTGTCCCAGTCCACGCGGAGGCCTTGCCTTGTTTCACTCACGAGGAAGAAGAGAAAGAAAGTGCTTCAGATGGAACAGATATGTGGGTGGATGGAGGCTGGGAAATCGGTAGGGGAGGGCGTCCCTGGAATCTGATCCCCTTAGTATCTCTCCCTCTCTCCTGCCTTCTGCCCTGTTTGGAAATGTGACTTTTCCCCAAGTCCCCAGACAGAAAGGAAGGAAAGAAAAGAGAGCGAGAGGGGGGATTGTGGTCAGTTCTCACAAGGGTCTGACTTTGCAGTCGGGGGTAGTGAGGCTTGGAAAGTGAGCGATGGATAAAAGAAGGGATGGAGTGGTCATAGACGAGCAGAGAGGAAGAGAGACGGAAGGAGGGGTGGGATGGACAGAGAGGTGAAGATAAACTGTCCACTGCAGATTATTACGGGACAAGAGAGGGCAAGAGAAGCGAGGGAGAGAGGGAGGGAGGGAGAGAGGAAGAACGTGAACTGTACAGTACAAGTTGAAAGAAGAGACAAAAGCACTTGATGCTGACTCTGAGGATACAGACAGGGGGAAAAGATGAGAGCGCTTGACTGACGGCAGAACCCCTGAGAAGGAGGAGACCAAAAACCGCATTCTTCAGGACCACTCCCAAGACGTATCGCGGAACCTAACGAGCACTTCGAAAGATCTGACGGGGGCCAACGCTTGAGAACTTCAAAAGGGGATCTGCGCCCACTTCCAGACGGATCCACCCGATCTGCGAAGGATTGACGTATTTTCGCCACCGCCACGGGAAGTACCTCGTAGCTTCTTCGCGGATTTGCACCGACCTGGAGGCCTCCGACCGCTTTGGAGCAGGATTCGAGATGCCACCTCAGTGGATGTCGCAGTGACCGAGATGTTGATCCTGCGTATAACTGAGTAACTGAGTCTTACTTACACGTGGACAAATGATTCCAGTCTGAGGCAATCAGGTGCCCATTAGTCTCAAATTTCTGTGTCAATATCAACAAAATCCGGATTTAAAAGCCACTTAGGGCTTGAAATGAAATATGATCATTTTAGCAGCAAAATCGTCGCATCGAGTCGCGAATACGCACTGTGCTCCACTGAATGAATTTCCCTTCTCTTGTGCCTCCTGTCTTACTCCAAAGCGTCCACCTTTGGATCAACAATCGTGAATATCGCTGCAGCTCTTCTTCACAGCAGTTTGAAATGCTCTTGTCTGTTGTTGACACTTGCAAATAACATTTGCGGCCCAGGATGGCTTTTACACATCTGGACTGTGTACAAGAACTGCAATCCAGCTCTTTATTTATGCGATGGGGCTTTCAAGAAGAATGACCTAACATGGAAACACTGACTTCTCTTCTCATCTCCAAAATAAGTGTAACTAGACCGGACTCTTTTTCCCATGCACACTGCTAGCTTGACGTTCTGCCAAAAATATCCCCTGATTTTCCTTTTAAAATTTCTTCTAAAGGAGCTAATGAAATGAATCGTTCTTTTTGAGACACCCTGCTTCTGGCACCATGCTATATCGGCCAGTTGGCTTTGTCCCGTGTTAGTACACACACTAGCAGATTAATATTTCCAGTAGTTCTAGAAGTTCTCGTGCCAAGAGCCGTAAATCACCGCAGTCATGGGTATTCAGGGAATGGAGCTGTTTGCCATCGGAGTGGTCATCATTCTGTTCGTGGCTGTTCTCAAACAGTTTGGCATTCTGGAGCCCATGTCGCTGGAAGGTAAGGAGCGTTCTAGAACTGAGGTCCTCCCCTTTGTTGTCATGGTGATATGCTTGACCAATGGGCCCGGGTTGCGTCAGGTACATCCTGAAGATAGAGATAACAAATCTGATGTTTTTTCGCTAGCAATGTTGTGATGTTTGTGTTCACATGAAGGAAAGGTATCATGCTTTTGCAATACTTTTGAACGCAGTTTTTCATGCTTTGAAGGTCATTGGGAGGAAGTATAAAGCATATTTTTGCAATGTTTGCTTTACTGGACGCAGACGTAAATGCAACACATACATCTCACGCTAAGTATTACAGTGGGACTGCAGCACTGGGATATTATGGGAAAAATTGTCCTTAGAAATGTCAAATCGATCTTTTGAGACGATCTTACGGTAAATAATAAATCATAAATAAACATAAATATTTTTAAATAATTCTAAAATGTTTATTTTAGGAGGAGGAGTAATCATAATTATTTTATATATTATTTGGCAATTATAAATTATAATTAGCTTATTGTATTTTTTATAAAACAATTGAAGACTATTGTGTGTCCTTGTTTAAATGAGCAGTTTACATGAAACTTAAATTAAATTAAGTTGACATTCTATATTCTATTTAAAAGTATTTGCTACAGCATCTATTAATTAGAAGCTTAAATGCAAAAGCTGAATTAAATTTGACCCTAAAAATGTGAAATTTTAATAAATAAAATTTTAGTCCAAAATCTTGATTGATTTTTTAAAAGTCCATTTACTAACTGTATAACTACCTAAATAACTGATTATATCTGTGCGGGTCTGTCTGTTATTAATGATGAATGTTACAGGAATTATTTTTTATTGTTTATAATGACCTAGTATGTGATTTGTTTTGAACAAACAATGCATCCAAATTTCCTAATACTCAAAGACAAGAAACTTATTGTGAATTCTGCCGTTAGGAATACTGCAGTAACTGTGTGTGTTAGAAACACTCTCTCTCTCTCTCTCTCTCTCTCTCTCTCTCTCTCTCTCTCTCTCTCTCTCTCTCTCTCTCTCTCTCTCTCTCTCTCTCTCTCTCTCTCTCTCTCTCTCTCTCCCTCTCCCTCTCTCTCTCTCTTTCTCTCTCTCTCTCTCTCTCTCTCTCTCTCTCTCTCTCTCTCTCTCTCTCTCTCTCTCACTCACCCACTAACACACACACACACACACACACACACACACATTTTGAATCAAAACCCAGTCTAACATTACCCTTCATTCATTATGTATGCTGTATTGAACAGGCTTTCTTTACGGCTACCTAAAAATGGGTCCGCCGGTCTCTGTACTGGGTCCTGAAGGGCACTGTCCATTTCCCTCTCACCCCTCGCTTCATCACAAGATCACGTCCACCAATCATTTCTCAAAGTACAGATCAGATTCAGCAGCTTCATATAGACACACTTCCTCTGGAGTCAAAAACTTGAGATTGGAGATATTTTTATTTTCTCCACTGGTCGGGTGGACGTGCCCTGTGTCGTGTCCCATCATTGTTGTCTCAAATTACTTACTATTAAGACATTAAAAGTCATGTGACAATCGGCCATCAGATATGTGGAGTACTTGGCATCTGTGTGCTGTTTTGTATATTCATGTTCTTGCTTGAATATGCTGGTTTTACTTTAGTGTCTCTTCTGTTTGACTTTCAGGAATAGAGGTGATTGGTCATTGTTATTATAATGAGATTCAAACTAAAGCCATCAGTCATTTTCTTCCCTAAAGTATTAAAAATGAAAAGAATGGCATTATGGAAATGCGCTTTGATTACAATCATGAACAATTCTTATCAGAGTCATGCATAATTTTGAGTGGCCTATGCTGGTCTTTTATCTACACTGCAAAAAAAAAAAAAAAAAAAAAAAAAAAAAAAAAAAAAGGAAAGACTTTTTGTCTTGTTTTAATATAAATATATCTAATATTCTTGAATCGAGGATATCAAGTCGTTTTACTTAACAAGAAAAATTACTTTAATGTATTAAATATTGTTTCCTTAAAAAGCATTTTTTTTTTGTTTTTGCTTAAAGCAAGCAAACAATATCTTCCAATGGGATAAGAAAATTAGGCTTGTTTTAAGCAAAGCTGTTTTCTTGTTTTCAGAAAACAGTACTTAATATCTTTAGTCATTTTACTTTTTTTATATTTATATATTTTTTATATTTGTATATTTTAGATTTTTTTATATGTTTACCACAAAACAAGACAAAAATGCAAAGTAAGAACATGTTTTTATTTTATTTATTAATAAATTTATTTACTCTTTTTTTTCATTAATTTATTTATTTTGCCGTGTAAACCCAACTGGCTGGACTGGTTTGTGTGTTTTTGCGATGCTTTGACTGCTTGTCAGCTGTCAGAGCGCACTCTCAGATATAAAATAAAGGTACAAAAGCTGTCACTTGGGTGGTACGTTTTCAAAAGTACATCTTTGTACCTAAAAGGGCCATTTTGGTACTTTAAATGTATATATTAGTACTTAAAGTGTACATATTTGGACCTAATAGGTACCAAAGTGTACCTTTTGAAAAGTGTACCACCCTAGTGACAGCTTTTGTACCTTTGTGTGAAATATCAGGGTAGACCAGATAAAACTACCTAAGACCAACAGTTTTAAGATTAGTTTTTTTGGCGAGGACATATAGACAGTATGGGCAAAACACATCAGCTTTTATAATAGACAGCTATGCAAATAAACACTTGATCATCTGGAAGGGTCTGAGTGCCTCCTGTAATCTATACATAAATCTTCCAGTATTGGCCCCGTGAGCCGGACCACCCAACGGATCAGCAGGGGACTATTTTTAGCTCAGTGGCATCACTTACTACATCTCTGTCTATTCCTGAGAGCCGTGTTTCAGGAGGGTGAAGTTTATTTTGGGCTTCTGCTTGTGTGAATGTAATACGTAATCAGAGACTTTTGAAGTGAAGCGTGTGTAATGATCAATATGTGCTGGCTCTGTTGCGTGAGAGGAATTTGATCTGTCAACTATTATTTTGTTCAACTTGCACGTTCCTGCTCATATTGTAATGCAAATTGTCTACTGTGGTGCACCGCAGACGTCAAGCGTCAGCCACCAGAGGGCAATGGTTCTTTGTGATCTCAAACCTGGGTCACGAGCTCAGGCTGGGAACCAATGGCAGAGGATTTTGGCTGATTAGCATGATGAAACATTCTGGAAAAAAATTAAAAATAACAAAAACATTCTAAAAAGAAACCATTTCTCTGTCGACAGGCAGTGGGATTTAGCGATCACAAATTGCTGCATTCTCTTTTGCTTCATCATAAAAGGAACATTTTTACTTTTTTTTTTTTGTTTGCAGGAATTTAACGTTTCTAAAACTTGTAAACGTGCAATTAATTGATAAAAAATGACAGTAAAGACATGAATGATATATATGATTTATATTTCAAAAAGAAAAAAAAAATGTTGTAATTAGTACAGTCCAACAATTAAATGAGATTAATCACTTCCTAAATAAAATATGTGCATGTATACATGTAATATATATATAATATATATAATATATAATATATAATATAATATACACAAACATAAATATATATATATTAATACTAATAAATGTATAAAACAATTCTGAAGTTGAATTTAGTTTTTAAACAATTTAATACGTGAATTTATTTGACTTTTTCAAGACCCATTTTGATCACATTTGCACTCTGATACTACAGATTTATTGAATTTTGGCCTGTGAAATCCTTTTTTCTTGTTTATGAAAACTATAAACATCAGTCGTACTTTTGTTTGCATCGTTATTATCAATCTGCTTTGAAAACTCTTGAGTTCTTCGGGCGCTAATGGTTTTGTTTGTCATAAATCTGTTGTGCATGACAAAATCTAAAAGATGGCTCTTGGCAAGAGAGCACTGAATAACAATGCTGCCAGAGGATAAATGAAGAACAGTCTCTGCAGATCACTGTCGGATCACAAAGGCTGAAATACAGAGAGAACAATTAGTCGTGGGAAACTGGTTCACAAGACAAGGGAAGCAGGATTTAGGGCACCTTGTGATTGTGCATCTGTTCCAATAACTTCAAATATTAAATGTCCATTCCAGACCAATCAAAGGCCTGAAATCTTTTACTTTCGTCAGGGAAGCTTCATACGAAACTGCATTCCTGACGATGAAACTATATCTACCACAAAATGTGACGATATGGCTGTTTTGTCTCATTCAAAGAAGAAAAAATGTCTGTTTTTATCGCCATGTCAAAGTTGAAGATTCACGTTGGGGTTGTGTCTAAATCTAATTGGGACACCCTCGTCTCCTGAGCGGGAGTTTTCTCAATTCCCTTTGAAAATTGTGTCAGAGTGAACTTTTAAATAGATGCGAGAAGAATAGAGGCATAGAAATAATGAGAGAGGAGAGTTACCGGCGAATATCTGGACTCCAAAGTCATTTCGGACGCAAGGCTAAGAGAAGATGACACCAACATAAGATGCTTTTTTGTTTTTTCCTCCCCCGAATTTTATTCAAAGGGTGTAACAGATGTTTCTTAAATCGGGACAGCTGCCCGTCTTTCTACCCCGGTTGCGTTATCAGAGAATAGTTATGCCACATTTATGAAGCTGGTGGAATTTACGGTGTAAAAGTGGTCTGAGCTGGAAGAACAAGACGTGTTGAGGGACAGAGTGTCAGGATGAGTGTGAGATGGGAGACCGAGGGCTTACAGACCGTGGGCATCGTCTGCCTGGTCTTCATGTTTCTCAAACTCATGCATCTGCTTGGACTCATAGACATAACTGAGACAGGTGAGAGAAACTAGATGGAGATGTCGTTTATAGATCTTTTGTGTGTCTTATGACTTTAATGCTATGCAGCATCTGTGGCATTTCAGTCAAAATATCTTATCTTCCTAAAATAAAATGCATTTATTCGAAAGACAAAGTTGCTTGTAATATTAAGATATTATTCCAATATATTTTTCTTGGTTTAATCATAAAATCTGAAATTTTTGTTAGACTGAAGTTTAAAAGTTAATGAAATGTTCATTTCGTTTATCATCGAACAGTTGTTGCTTCCCATATACAGTTTTGTTTTTAGATATTTGTGTGTAACATGTGTAACAGCATTCCAGATGGTCTGAAAAAATCCTTTTCCATGTACATTTTTGAGGATTTTTCGATTCTTTAAGCTTCCGGTGTCTGTTTAAATAGGTAACTTTTGTTTCCTAAAGCTTCACAGGGTTATTTGCTCTTCTTTTACATTATTCATATACTATTATAGTATTTACTCATGTTTTCAGTTATTTTAATATTTCCATTTCAATTTTAACGTAATTTTTGTTTTGTGTTTTTGTCGCACACACACACACACACACACACACACACACACACACACATTTCATCTTATTTCAATGAACATGATTAAATGCAGTAGTAAATCGTTTTAGTTAATAACAACACTGATTCTCTTCTCCCGTCCACTTTTGTTTTTGTTTTTTTAGTGATTGTTCTATTTTTTGTGGTTTTTTGACCTGACCGTTTCTCTCTTTTTTTCCTCCTCTCACTCTCTCTGACCCTCTCTGTCCTTCTCGTTCCTCCCTATCTCACTCTTAACCTGTTTTTGTAAAGACGGTGAGTGTAAGCACCTGTCTTATTTAGCCTCTTTCCTTTGTTAATCGATCTATCGCCTTTTCTTTTTGTGGGATGCTTTCTTCATTATGTGATTGACTACGCTAGCTCATATAGCAGACCTCGCAAGAAATACTGAATTTCACCAATTAGAATGGCTTAAGCACAACGGTAGGGAAACCCTAAAGCGAGTCCTTTCACGATGACACAAACAGTCAGTCACATTGAAAAAGAAAGAGTCACCCCGTCTATCAAACCTCCATTTCTTTCTCTTTCCTCTTCCTGCACATCTTTGACTTTTATGCTAACTCTTTTGCCCCTTTTTCCTCCTCTTTCTCTCCTCGCAAACGCTGTCTCCTTCTTTGAAATGCTCTCTCGCCCCATCCCGTCCTGCATCCCATCAACTCACCCCCTTCCCGACCCCCTCCTCCTCTATCTCTCTGCTTTCCCCCCTCTTCCTCTCTCTTTTTTTGCTCTTTCTCTCCCATAGACAGCAGTGACAGTGACCTGGAGCTGTCCACGGTGCGACATCAACCCGAGGGTCTGGAGCAGCTGCAGGCTCAGACCAAATTCACCAAGAAGGAGCTGCAGTCCCTTTACAGGGGCTTCAAAAACGTGAGTGTCTATTGAAGAGAGGGCGCAAATGAGGATTAAACTTCAGAAGTTAATGTTTGTGATCAGTTGTGGGCCAGCTATCAAGACTGTGTGAATGATATGAAAAAAGTTTTAAAGTCAACCTTTTATGGACAGCTCTTCATTAAAGGTCCAGTACGTAAGATTGACAGCTAGTGGTTAAAATGGGTTGCCTAAAAAACAAAGGCATTCTGCCACCAAACACACATTTTAGAGTAGAATTCAGAGGCTGCGTAAACATAAAATGTTTCCTACATAAAATATATACAAACGTATTATGTTATTTTTTAGAAGAGGCAAAACTCAACTCACCAGAACATCTTCTAGACTATTCTGTATGGTGCTACGAGTCTGTAGATATGACTTACTTGACATAAGTAGTTTTACTGTCCACCAGGTGAAAATTCAATCCAACTGCGAGCGGCAGAAGTATTTGAGTTATTCATTAATAAAATGCTGCTGTTCATCTTCAATGAAGAGCTTTGGGGTTGTGAATGTTGTTCTTTCTGTTTGTATCAGCAGATGTGTACTATATAGGACAGAAAACTAGCACATTGCACTTATTTAAAGCCTTCACGAGCTGCCGATGTGGCACAGTGAGAATTAGTCCATTATCTGTTTAATTAAATGTTTAATTAGATGTGCCTCTCTTTCCATTTAAGGAGTGCCCAAGTGGTTTGGTTGATGAGGAAACTTTCAAGACCATCTACTCTCAGTTCTTTCCCCAAGGGGGTAAATATGTTTTTTTCACTAAATCAGTAATGTTGATTTTGCATGACTTGCGATTTGGGACTACTTGGACTAATTCTTTGTCGTAATTCCTCAGATGCCACCACATACGCCCACTTCTTGTTTAACGCGTTCGATCTTGATAGAAATGGCTCGATTCGTTTTGAGGTGAGATTATCCTTAATCACTGCTTAGACGATAAAGAAGTTTGATTTCATCACCTTTTTCCATTGTCTGCTCTCTATGACAGGACTTTGTGATCGGTCTTTCTGTGTTGCTGAGAGGATCCGTCACTGAGAAGCTCAACTGGGCTTTCAACCTTTACGACATCAACAAGGATGGATACATCACTAAAGAGGTTCTCGTTAAAACGCTGTATTCTGATGCTCCAGAGGCTACTTCACTCACACTTAAGTAAAAAATAAAAAAACAAACAAAACAAAACTTAGTGGTGTGTGTGTGTGTGTGTGTAGGAGATGCTGTTAATCATGAAGTCAATCTACGACATGATGGGCAGGTACACCTACCCCAGTGTGCGAGATGAAGCTCCATCTGAACATGTGGAAAAGTTCTTCCAGGTATCAGTAACCAGCACAGTTATATGAAGACACCAACACAATCTTACCAGAGTCTTAATATCTTCTACACTTTCTACATTTTCTTATAGAAAATGGACAGAAATCGGGATGGTGTGGTCACTATTGAGGAGTTTATTGAGACCTGTCAGAAAGTAAGACGTGTTTAACACTTACAATGCACATATTAACATGCATCTTTCTTAAAATCGTTATTAAATCGTTATTTAATTGAATGCAAAAATGTGCAAATAGCTTGCAAAACCATTATTATCAAAATTTAATTGAAATGTCTAAATTACATAAATGTGACCCTGGACCATAAGTGTCGATTTATTGATATGGCGATTTATGCATCTTCTGGCGCTTTTCGTTAATGTATGATTTGTTAGAATAGGACTGTATTTATGACCGAGGTGAAATCTGGAATTTGAAAAATAATAAATCTAAGTATTATTATAAAGTTGTAAAAATTATGTCCTTAGCAATACATTACCAATCAAAAATTAAATGTTCATATACAAAATGCAAAATATGTTAATGGACCATGATATTTACTTAATATCCATCATTTTGACCCATACAATGTTGGCTTTTGCTACAAATATACCGTGCTACTTAAGACTGGTTTTGTGCTCACAAACAGAAATAAAACTCTCCTTTTGTACATATTTTGATATGTGAAAATGTGAAAATGTATGGAAATTATTAAGTAAATCTCTTCATAAGTAAATGTTTACACTACTTAATAAAAAATGTACTTGAACTATATAGTCAATTTTAAAAAATTACATTCTATTTAGTACAAAAGTAAATAGTTTTTAAAGCCATAACTGATTGCAATTATTTCAAGCATTCATAGTCATTTCAGTGCTGTTGATCTTCTTAAAATCATTCTTATTTAAATCACATTCAGTGCAAAAAACTCGTACATTTAAAAAACATTATCTTTAAGGTTGATGCCGACTATTTTAAGCGGTCATAACCGACTCCTCTTCTGCTTTCCAGGACGAAAACATCATGAACTCCATGCAGCTCTTTGAAAATGTGATTTAGGACGGGAGGGGAGCAATCTAGAGCTAAAGCAGCCCTCAGTGTCCCAATCCAGTTCTCTCCACATGTCTATATACCAAACTAGCACAGCAGTCACTCTCTGTCTTGTCCTGTAGCACTACTCCCATGCCTGCTGCACTCCGTAGAATCGTACTATAGACCAACACATAGCCTACAGTATGGCATCACAGTTTGTACTTCACAGCAGGACTACTTTTAAAAAAGAAAAGCCTGGACGGCTGGGATCCTTCCAGTTGCTAAATGCCGGCTACCGTATGGTGGAACTTTCTGATCCGAATGAAGTAGCAAAGCCACGTTTTGTATCACTGGTCGATGGATTCCAGTGGGCTCTCTGACGTCCATATAAAAACCATCACCGCTCTGGACTGCTTTCTTCTGCCTTACGAATGCGGGACATTACAAGACTCAGTCTCAACCTTCCAGATACCGTAGTTTGAAGGAGAGTACAGTAACTATGGATTTCAAGGGACCCAAAGGAGCATCTAGCACCAATGATGATTTGAAGCACATAATACTCACCAAAAGAACAAAATTAATGTGATGAAAACCGACCTGAAGCATGCCTGTCCAAATATGTGAGATATTTGTGATTTTCTTTGCATGGAGACTGACAAAGTTGTACATTTTCTTCCTTGTAAGCCAGTAGGTCCCACAGAAGACTGTAAGCAAACTAAAGCAACTGTATGCGTGAAGTTATAGTGTACCAGTGTTTATAAGTTCTGCTCAAATCTGTATTGCACATATCAGTGGGGCCAGGATGATTTGTTTGGTCACATTTGATTCTTGCACAGCAATGGGGAGTATTAAAAGTTATATTTACAGTGTAGGCATTTTAGAGGTATAGAAGTACGTGTTTTATTTTCAGGAATGTATTTATTTGTCAGGCAGCGTCTGATGGAATGCAGGGTTCGGGCATGAACGGACATGTCCTGGTTATTAAAATTGTGGTTTACAAGTTTTATTATTATGCTCATTTTAAAAATTTGGATTTTGCTATACATATATATATATATATATATATATAAATATATATTTGAAACAGACTGAGATATATACTTTACGAGAGGCTTCTTTATCTTATTTTTTTGCTTTTGCCCACATGATTTGTAAAGGTTAATTATTATTTTATTAAGTACAGCACACAGTGGGCAACCTTGAGAATCTCTTTGTTATATGACAGTCGTATTATCAGTGATATGGATAGCTTTTGCTCTTACGCAAACTAAAAGTCCCCTTTTGTTTGGGGATGGTGGGAAACTATTGCTCATCTATAAAGGAACTACTATAATACTATGATGAAGGTGAAGTTAAAGATTCAAAGCTATTTAAAAGTCTGTTTTCAGTTCACTTTCAGTAGCAACACCTAAATTACCTAAAAGCTCTTATTTATTTATTCTTTGTTTATTTGGTTGGAGCAGATACAATGTAGATCTAATGAATAAAAGATGCACTACTCTTGATCAAAACCAGTGTGTTTCTGTCTATGTTATTAATGCTTTTAAGCAGAGTTGGGGGTGATGCATTACAAGTAATGTAAAAAGAATACTAAAGTAGATAAATGGTAAAGCAATGGAAGTCATGCACTATTTTTCAGTGGTTCTCAACCAGAAGACTGGAGCACAGTAATCTTTTTTCTTTCTTTTTGTTTTTTTTTGTTGTTAATGTAAAACTTTAAAATTAGCCACTGATCAGCAATAAGTGCTTTCCTTGAAACAGGCGACTTTTAAAGGAACTTCTGCGTAAGTGTATGTGTGTGTGTGAGTGTGCGTGTGTGTGTGTGTGTGTGTGTGTGTGTGTGTGTGTGTGTCTGTGTGTGTGTGTGTGTGTGTGTATGTGTGTGTGTGTGTCTGTGTGTTACAAGACCAAATCTCATATATTAAAATAATACTAGATTTGCACCTTAACATTTATCTGAAACTAAAGATCTGTGGGTACGACTGTAAATGTGTTTATATAGAATATTGTGTCCTTACAGAAATGCTTATCCCCATTGGCTATGTTTATGGAAGTCTGTGTGTGATCTGGTTCATGCTGGAGAGGCGTCTCCGTTTTGTTTGCTTTGGGTGTCTGACTAGGCAATATAATCTTTTCTAATCTCCGTATTTTCCCCCGACTCTCATGTAATCGTTTCTACCGCTTGTGGTTCATCTTCACCTTTCACACAACATCTTCCATCTTAATACAGTTTCTATGTGATTTCTTGAAATGTCGGGTAAAAGTACAATATACTAAACCATGTAAAATGTGAATGAGGCGAACAGACCCACTAACCTACATTTATCAATTAGCACTAGCTATAGATTAACCACTGATTCGGGACACGAGCTCTACAACTAGCAGGAAGAAGAGGAGTCAACACTGTCTAGTACGTGTTCATGTGTTATGAAAGCAACTGGGACTGTTTCTCCCATCTGTTCAGGCCTGCCTCTTACCTGCTGCTATTTCCAGGAGTGACATCACTTCCTGTGTGCATTTATGGCCAGAAATACATTCATTGATGCATGCCGTTTATAGCTTAAGTGCAGATATTAAATTACGGAAGACGCAAACGACGCATGTTTTGTTGTCCTGCGTTATCATGTATGATTATAAGAGGCGTGCGAGTTGTTACAGAAAACAGAGGGAGAATATTTAATCGAGATGTACAGTAAATATACAGAAAACAAATGTTTAAATGGGCATAGTTTTAGGAGTCTTTTTAAAGGCCCGTGGCCTCTTGGCTGGATCACAACCATGTTGATATATAGCACTGCAGCTCGTGTGAAGATCTGGCCAATGTGTGCTAAGCAGCCGCTGATACCCTGGAATTCACAAAAAAAAGTCAAATCAAAGCAAGGTTTCAAACACACGTTATCTTTATTAATAAATTGCATATTTGAAATCTAAACACTACATTCTCACCAAAATAAATGCAAAATGCCTCAATTATGGCTTTTTTGTAAATGACCCGCAGTGTGTAACACAGCTCTAAGTGACTGAAAACATCCAGCAACGTTTTAAAGTGCACCGCGTATGAATTTAATGTCTCTCGAAAGAAAAAGAGTCGACCGTGAATCACTGAAACGAGTCATTTTTAAAAAACTAATCCCAAGTCTTTTCATGTTGATGTCAAAATTAAACATTAGCATATTGCCCGCCCACTTGTTGGCCGCTTTGTCGCATGGGGACTCCCACACCAAAATATGATTTTTTTTACTGAGTTTTAGTTTTATGAGTTTTATTACTTATTTTATTACTCACTTTAAAACTACATTCCATGACACAAAAACAGTGAAACAGCTGTTATCACTAGAATATTCCTCTCCACCACGAGATACGAGGAACCGGAATGAACTGTTATATAACATAAGACCAATTTTTTTTTGTTTGTTTGTTTGGTATTTGGCTGTATGTAAATCAGGTATGGGCCTGTGTGGGGAAAACGGTTAAACATAAGCTATAAGCAATGATCACACAGCTTGCTTTAAAAATCGTGTATGCCTCTACGAAACACAAGCAAACCCACTCTTTCGTCCTCAAAACACTTATTTTAGGCTTACCAGTCGACACAGTCATTATTGTTAAGTCCTACTCCAATTATGTTTGCAATTCAAGCATCCCAGTCATTGTTTGTATGAGAAAACATCATACAAGTGAGACACGTTTTGTCTCACTCCCTGCTGCTTAAAACAAATAGTAAAATAAATAACAAAACCCTTTTTTGTCTGTGAGAGTTTTTTTTATTAACTATATATATACGAAATAAATGTCATACACACAATAAGTAGAAAATTTATTTTTTAACCTATTCGCACCACTAGGGGGACGCACAGAGTCACTGTAAAAAGTTACTGTAAATATACATACTCCCTTTGTGTGCATATTTCGAGAATGTCCATGTCGAAGACGTAAAAGCAATTCTATTACAAATTGCATGTAGACAGTTCCTTAAATATTTTCATTTCTAGTTTAGCTCTGCTCTGCCTCAACAATAAGATTAAACGATATAATAAAGTGATTGCAAGATTCTTTATTCAGTGCTGCTTTTGTAAGCCTGTGTTCACATGTTCAGTGATTTGTCTAGTCAGTGGTGTTCTGCTCGCTCTTAGACCCTTCATTGAAAGCTTAGCAAAACCCCTAAGAGCAACATTTCCACAACAAACACTGCTTCTTCTGTGTCCTCAATGGCCCTCTGTTGATGGAAAATAACTGTTTCAGCGACCTCCCTGCAATTTGCTCGGTAATGGTGTTTAGTAATGATGATACTGAAAAGCAAGCCTGTAGCTGAAGTTGTTATTTTTATTGTATAGCCCTGAATGGCTTAAAAGTTTGGTAACGTACCAGTTTGGTAATGTACTAGTCAAAAACTGTACTAAAATATCACATGCCTCGATTAAAACCTGGTCTTTAACGCTTAAAGTTTCTCTGTTTCGTAATGTGGAAAGAGCAGTTTAGATCATTGGTTTCATGTAATTAACGGTTACTGAATGTAGGTCAATTAAGTAATGACGCGGTACAGGTTGAAAACCGGAAGGGGGCGCCAGAAATTTAACAAAAGGCCTTCAGTGACACCGAGGGCGGCTTTTTTATTTTTTACAACGGGTTTTTATTTGGAATATAAATTATTTGAACGATTTATTAAGTTGTTTTAAAGGCTAGCTCATTTAAGCGCCATTTGTACCGTAAAAAGCAGCACGTCGGAAGAAACGGGAGTCCTGTGAGATGATAGGGGGCGTGTGAAGAGGTTGTACTGAGCGGAATCACAGGGGCGGAGCGACACCGGCAAAAAAGATGACTGGGATGTCGCGTCATCGCCTGTGAACAATCCCATTGGCCGGAGTCGCTAGAAGGCGGGGCTTATGAGCGTTTCGACGTCAGAGTTTGTTTTGAGCATGCGTTGAAATACCACAGTGCCCCGTGTGCGGTGTGTACGTCCGTGTGTCGCTATATAATAGAGAAAAATCGCTCCGCCAAACCCCCGCTCGTCAAATAAGCCTGTCTAGGCAGAAGGCCCTGTCCTGCCGAAGGTGCTCGGTCAGAGAAAGCCGCCGTTTCTGTGTTTACCCGCAGAAGTGGTGAAGTAGGACACTCGGTGCTGCTAACGTTACAAGGTACCACGGCAGAACACAAGGGGAAATTACAGAAGAGGACAACGAGGTTTCTTCCTGGAAAGGTGAGAAATAACGACTCCTTGTGTTTCATCACACTTTAGGTGTATCGTAACCGCAAACGCACATTTTCCTGATACCAAATAGGCGCGATTAATATAATAATGATTCAAACATGTCCTAGGCTAGTCGCATCCTATCAACACCTCAGCGAGATGTGATGCTGGCTTTTAACTGGGTCGCGTATATCTACAGTGAATACGACTCCGTTATATGATCATTTACAGTTTTCGTCTTTGGTATGTCTGGTAGCCTATATAAAACACGGCGTTGAAATATAGATCCGTCCGTTGGGCCACGGCCACAGAGATGTCGAAACACTTGACTCTTTTTAAAAGGCCACGTGCTTTCGGTCCGTCTGGTCGGAGATGTATTTTCTCGTCTCGTCGTAACCGCCGGTGACAGCGAGGTAAGCTCTCTCTGCGCACACGCTCGATGCGTTTCATCGCTTAAATGGGGAATAATAAAATAAGGTCGTGTTGAAACGTCGCGTTTGATTAAAACCGAACGCAACGCCGTACCGAGCATATGGGGTTTCCAAATATTTTTCACGACAGTTTAAATATTAAACATTGTTATCTAATACAAGTGTGCTGGTTTTGGTTATCTCTGAGAGGTATGTCAAGGTTAGTAATAATGTGATGGAAGAGGTGACAAAGGGTGAAGCATGTGAGAAGATGTAAGCAGGTTCATGCCGGTTCAGGAACTGACGCCATCATCTGTGGCTCCTGTGATGCAGTCTGGACATTTATTGTTTGTGCCTCATTAAATATTACGAGTGGTTTTGGTCATTGGTTTATGTTTTCCCTTAGAGATTTCTTAACTCTAAATGGAGGAAATCGGTAATAATTGTGGGCCAGTAAAAGTTTCTAGGTTAATTTCAGGCTTCTTTGTCACGTGATGCTTCATTTGCTGAATTGCTGCTTTTGTTATTATCAGTGTTGAGAACATCTGTGCTGCTTATTTTGTGTGTGTGTGTGTGTGTGTGTGTGTGTGTGTGTGTGGAAAGAATAGAAACTTCAATTTATTTGGCAGATAAAAATCTATACTAACATTATAAATGCCTTTACTGTCACTTTTGACCAAGGTAACATCAGTGGTTAGAGAAGTAGTCTATATATTAATAATATTGCTCGCCTCTGAAAAATGTAACGTGTTGATCCATGCGAACCAATCCCCAAGCCATCTTCATAGCATGAAGTTGATGGTCTCATTGGAAACAAATGAGTAAATTATTGTTAACATTTGTACATTTTAATGTGCAAAACTGTTCAGTGGTGAATTTTAAAATCTGCTACCTGACATATTTAAATTTTCCTCCGCCATCTCTATGAAACCCAGCAATCATGACTGGAAATGTCATGGAAATCATTTGATCAGATGAGAATACTGCAGTATGAATGGAATTAGCTCTCTCCAAACTATGTTATGCATAGGAATAATAAAGGGCATCTATAGCCAGCCTATGCTCTTCATCTTTCTGATTCATTTGTTGTTTTTTTCATTCACAATGTAAGGGCCGCTTCGGGTATTTGTGTAAATAATGCCAGAAATGTCTATTCATGTGGTGGCGTATGAACTATGACTTTTGAGATCGGTCTGGTGGGTGACATCTCCATCTCGATGCCAGTAATAACACTCGTGTGTTTTCTGATAAGTGGGCAGTTTGCTAAAGATAACGAGCGTCTCTGAGAACAGAATTTAAATAATTTATTGACTCTTTTTGAGCCGTTCCTTTATTATTATATAAACCCGAAAGACGTCCAGGGTTGCATAAACAATTTAGATAAACAGATTTAGCTCAGAGGAACACGGGCTTGGATAGTAGCAGCTGTATTTTATAGCACAGGCTGTCAAGACCCTTTTGAGTGGAATGCTTTACTTAAACAAATCTGTTGTGCTTGGTTTAGACTTGCCTTAATATTGCACAGAAAAGTTAAAAGCAGTTGATCCTAATAGCATTTCTCATCTGTGATTTGTGATCTGTGAGTGTGTTTTAATTAGCTTTTGTGCATAGAGAGCTGAAATAACGCTTTTTTGTGTGTCATCTTGCTTTTGTGTCAGTTCGCGTCAGCATTTGTCAGCAGTCGCTCTTCACAATCCAAGCATGCCCAGAAGTGGATTATTTAAGAAATTGCCAATTAACTGTATCGATTTCTCAGAGCTTAAAGTGAGTGAAGTGAGAACTGTGTAATTAAATGGTGAAGCTGAGATAGCATGTTAACAAATCAGTAGGCTGACAGTTACAAAACCTTAGCTAACACACCACTAGAAAAACAAGAGGGAATTAAAGTCTTTCTTCCTCTTTTTTTTTTTTTTTTTTTTTTTTTTTTTTTTTTTTTTTTTTTTTTTGACTCTCTTTTTCTCAGTCATCTGATCACTCTCAAATTGGGAATTAGTCCCGTGAAGCAAAAAAAAAAGTCATAACTCTCCCTAATGCTATTTCAAACCAATTCTGATTCTCTGTTCTCTTTTCTGTCTCCTTTTCTTTTCTTATGAAACGTTTGCATTGCAAGTCTTTTCTTATCATTTACAGAATGTTCAAGTCTTTTGGGTTTTTGGTTGGTGAATGCAATCAGACCAAAAAACATACTCCTATTCAAACTGTTTGGCAGAAGATATCATTCAAGAAACGATGTTAAACTTTACATTTGAAACCATTGTGAAATAGCCCAGACATTTAAGTTAGGATTCAGAACACCACCAAGTGACCTTTGCAGTAAGATTCTGCCTATATTTTATTTACCCTCATGTAATTCCAAACATGTATGATTTATTTAATTCTATGAAATACAAAAGAAGATATTTTGAAGAATGTTGGTAACCAAACAGTTTCGGTCACTTGGATGGACTTGCAAAATATCTTCTTTTGTTAAAGGTAAGTAAATGACAGCTTTTTGTTCATTTTAAGATTTTCTGTTGTTGTATTTAATAACATATCACTTGCAATTATTGGCCTCTGATTGAAGACCTGATTCAAACCTTTTGGTTTGCAGTAATGCAAATTTTGAGGACACCTCACTTTGGAAGCCTCTATTATGTCACTGGTTTCTCATCCAAACCTCACCCTTTTAGTTTTTCATATTGCATAAGGCAATTTGTGAGATTTAACTCCATCTTTTTTTTTTAAGTTTAGATGAGTCAGTGTTCTTAATAGCTTCCGAATCAAGTTTGAAACAAAGATTGCTTGAAACAATATGATTTGTAGCAAAGGGCAGAAGTGTGTGACATTTGAAACCAAACATGTTTGATCTTTCAGCTAACACAGTGTTGACACTAAACGCAAATGGCGTGATGTGACGCAACAAAAGATAAGAGAATCCTTTATAATCAGTGATTCTGTCTAAACTGGATATGCCACAGTAAATACCAGACAGTAAACTGATGCCCTGTTCTATTTCTGAGATACTCCAAGTGCTCTTCCGTCATGGAGGACAAATAAGTGTGAATTGGTTTCTTTGTGCAGACGGTCTCCAGCAATAGTATCCAGTAAACTAACCGGTGTTAAGGAACCTACCATTGAGGTAAAGTTTCTTTTAAAACCGTGACGACCGGACAAGTTTTCTTTAGTACATTCACTTATTTCAGGGGAGAAAAGTGACATGCAGAGAGCACACGTATCATTTGTGACGCTCCTTGGAAGTATGAAGTTATCTGAGAACTCTGAAGCAAGATGTTTGGGAATCCATTAGGTGTGTGACACTTCACAAGAATCTTCATCTTCATTCTTGCCTTTTCTTGCTACTTTCAACAGTGACAAACATGTTCTTTGACTAGTTTCAGATATGAAAGGCCACACAAAAGGCATCATATCCTAGCATTTAATTAAGCAACATCATGTATAGCTTATTATTTTTAGTTTTTATTTACACATTTTGACTCGTTTTTTATTAGTATGGAACATTGGAGAAGTGACTGGAAGCGAATGGGAAAGATATAGTGGCGGGATTTGAATTTGGGATGCCCGTAATGTAACGCTAAGTGTTGGTGCACAACCTACATGGCTATCAGTGATGACTTGCAATATTTTTAAATTTCTATTATCACAATTAATTTTTTATGACATATGATCACTGGTGGGATTTTTTTTTTTTTATCACTTCAAATGATTAGGTCATGATTATAAACGCTTGACATCAGCTTTTATAGGGGATAATCGCACTGCAACTTCTGCATTTTGCATGAGAAACAACTTTTACAATATTTTTAGACCGATCCTCATATTGTTAACAGCAAGTAGGCAGAGGGTGATTTACCGGTATTTGATCTGATTGAACTACATATTAAAACAGTATTTTGCTCCAATGTGCAATCCCTGTCTTAATGATTTGTTTGGTTGAATTTGTGTGGTTGACCTGAAAAAATTACATTGAGAGCAGACAACCTGGATCACATGACCTTAATCGCATGCTTTTTAAATTTGACTGACAATGTCCTTTGTAGAGCCCCCCCATAACCTGTTTGATTCAAACTATTTGAGTTGGTATCATTAGGTTTAAAGAGTTTACTCTTGATATTGGTTCTTTTTTCTCCTCCATTTATAGTTCACCCAAAAATGAAGCTAAACCTGAGCTGAAATTTAGCATTAAATTGATCATCTCCGTAATGAATTGGTGCTGTGAAAATGAGAACCCAGACATCAGATTAATCCATAAATAATCCACACGAATGCAGTCCACGAGTCAACGTCTTGTGAAAAAGAAAATTTGCTTTTGTAAGAAACAAAAAAGACAATTAAGGGGTCATTGAATACAAAATTCACTTCACACAAGTTTTTTTTTAAACACAAATGTGTGTTGGGTGCATCCTATAATGATAAAAAGCCACCCATTCTTTATTTATTTATTGTCTGAAAAGAGAAAATCGTGTACACCTAGGGTGACTTGAGGGTGAGTAAAATTTGGGGTAATTTTCATTTTTGAGTGAACTATTCGTTTAATGTCTGAGATTAAGCAACTGAAGTGTTTTGTTGTTGTATGTAATAATGAATATATTATTCGTCGTTTATTCCTGACATCTGAGCCGCTGAAGATGCAGAGGATTACTTTCACTTTTCAGACCTGATTTTGACAGGGTATATAAAGGGTGTTTATTATGCTACCTTTTAAGAATTTTAGCCAAAGTACCTGGAAGTCTGTAGAGTTTTAGTACTACTCCTTTTACAATTTAATTTAGTGAAGTTCATGAGTTAAATCCGTTATCTTAACTTTAATCAGCCTGTTCTTTTGTTTTGATGCACACCTCTACAAATTTCCATTGACGTGCTGCAGTAGATCTGGAGCGGAGTAGATTCAAACCCTCACTCTTCAGACCCCCCCTTCATTGCCGTGGGGTCCCTTTGTGTTTAATTGATGTGCATCCAAGAGACCCAGTAGATATATTCATTTCTAAAGGAATTTGTCCTTCTTTGATATTCACTTTACAGACACTCAATAGTTTGACCTGCGCTACCCTGTGGAGGTGTGCTGTGATGCATAAATCTCCTCTCGCAGGGCCCGGGGCCGCTGTCCTGTGGTGTCAGGCTCCTACAGTCCTGTGCTATTGTCACTAATCTTACCTCACCACTGAGAGGGCTAATTAAACGGCATATTTGAGTGAATTAGCTGGTAAGAAAGAATGTGTTGTCATGGGTGTGGAAAGGTCGCCTCTTTCTGGGGGGAAACCAAGCATGCAGCTTAAGTGAGTGTTATTCATCGTTTATATACGGTTACAAAAATATTTATTGGCTTTTTATATTTATGCTGTTTTGATTCTAGTTCAGTTTGAGTTTTAGTAATAGTAAAAAATGTTCCCAAGAAATATAAAAAAAACCCCAAAACTATTATCAAAAATAAATTCACAGTTAATATGTAAAAGCTGACAGTAGTGGCAGATAACTGGGGAACGAGTTTAGGACAGCAGTTACGATAACTCCCTTGATAGATGCAAAGTGTATACCAACTTTACACACATTTCTTACTTTTATAATATGTTTTGTAATTTTTCTTTTCTATAGCACCCTCTTGTGGACACTTAGGGGCTTCATTGACCCTAATCTTAAAACCTTTGACTCGAGGAAGTCACATTTTTCAGCATGATGATCTTAGCATGATCAAGAGGAAGTTTGTTAACTTATAAATGCTGAGTTTGAGGAATTGAGTGAAATCTGATGAGTTTTATGTCACAAGTGACATGTTCACCTAAAGCTGACAGAACTAGTTAGTCTCCTGATTGTCAGAGCAACTCTGGTTTCAGTTCCATGGACACTGGAGGGTTACCTTTGATCGTGGAGAAAAAAAAAATTAAACGTTAAAAATATGCAAAAGTAGGGTCTTAACATTTTAGCTCTTTCAAATAATTAGATTTTTCAACAAGGACATATTAAATATTAAAACCGTAAATACAGTTTCTACTTCGTGTATGATTTGTTTTCAAATAAATGCTGTTTTTAACATTCTAACCATCAAAGAATCCCTGAGGACTGCTGAAAATTCAGTTTTGCCATCACATGAATAAATTGTATTTAAAAAAAAAACTTTTTTAAAAAATTTAATTATTTGTCGTTTTTTTTTTAAAAGTGTAATATGGTACAAAAAGTTACTGTAAAATTGTTATTTTTTTTTATATCAAATAAAGGTAGTTTTATTGAGCATACGTTTTTTATATATAGAGCTCACTGACCTCAACATTTTTGTATTCTCAGGAAAAATATAGAGTTGCCCAAAAAAAGTATGCGGGCAGTGGACCGTTAAGTTGCTGTATGAACTGTCTTTGGGGTTAAATTTGACACTTCTGAATTCCCATAAGTTAAGTGAAACCATTAACGATCACGTAATGCTAGATGTGTGGAGAACTGTCACATTCTGTCAGTCTCTCTGTGACCTTCACAGCCAAATATCTGACTAGCAGATGTCTCATAAAGGCTGCAGCAGAAATGAGCTCAGCGTGTTTGGTCTATAAATGTGCTTTGGAAGAGGTTGGGTATCTAGGTTTAAACTTTTAAACACCAGTAAGCTGTAATTATAAGGTAATGGGATCATTAAAGATGACCAAAATGAAGTATGTGCTTCACACACTAGTCACGAGTACGGCGGCACACATTGTTACAAATAATATTACAATATTACAATATTACAAAACATTCTGTCTGGACTTAACTATATATTTTTTTTCCAAAATCTGATCCATGAAGTCTGTCATCTCTTCAATATCTTTAAAGCACCTCAAGTTCTTCCTTAAATCTCCTCATCTAGTGTCCTAAAGCTGTTTTGAGTTTGTTGGTTTAGTCTTGCTCCAGTAATAATTGTTTCCTAGTGAGATTATGAGGTTTAAGGTTTCTATTTTGAAGTCTGGAATTGATATTATATGCACACAGCTCACCCCAGTTAGCCAAATATTTTTGTGGCCTCTTCCCAGATTCATGTTGATTCCTTGTTTGTGAGTTTGAGTTGTTGGATTTGTTTAGTTGCTTGCCATGTAATCAAACAGATCTACTTCTGTTTGAAATCAGGACTAAATCTGCTCAGACAAACCGTGTGTGACAGCAGTATCTGTGGAAGGATCTGTCCCGCTGTGTTTTGGACCATCCACTGATGATCACAGTACAAGGAAACGTATTATACCTGATGGGTCATGACTAACAGCAATAAAACTGAATGATGATATAAACTGACAGCTTACTTTATTTGTCTACGTGCCCACAGGCACACACACACACACACACACACACACACCCACACCCTGTTGTACACGTATAGACAACAAACACATCCCTGATTCGTGGAATTATTTTAAGATGTGTTCAAGTTCATGTATTCAGAGTTTATTAAAATGCATTCGTCTGCCAGATTTGTGCGGCATGCAGACATCCCATTTAGTTTTACTCATATGTTTAGTCACAGTTTCAGAAGGCTTCTGCTTGCCAACAACTGTGCGATATTTAGCAGAGCACATGATTTTATCCATAACTCCATGTGCAAAGAGTAAATTCTCACGAGGCAGCCCATGAAGTTTCATTTGAGACCGGGACTTCATGTGCAGTAACATTTTACATTTGTTTCAGTTTTGTGTGCAAATTCCAGTCGGTCTGGAATATTTTGTGAGACACAAAAAAAATATCTATATTAATTGAGTTCTCGCGAAAAGGGAAATGTGGTAGTTATGAATCACCGATTCTGTCTGTGAAAGTTTTCAGAAAGCTGCTTTGATTTCCTTAGAAAATTTTCGAGAAATCCTGTGGTGAATTTCAAGCACTGTTTAAACAAGTATGAGTGTGAGTACAAATTATTGTCTGTGGCAATCAACTGCCTGCCAAAGATGGTGTTGGTAGAGCTTAACTTGTTTTAAACCAACAATATTTGTGTAAGCTTTGTAAAGCGTTGGGCATGGGTTTGCTTATAGGCAAACGCATTCAAAATATCAACATGTTAATTAAACAACATAATTTGAATAATCAAATAGAAATGAAACGGCTTGTGATTTTTGTATTTTGGCTGCTAATTAATGCCTATGTCCTATCTTTCTTTTTGTCAACCCTCGTTCCTTTTCCATTTCCCTTCCTCTTTTCTTCTGTCTTTCTCTTTTCCACCCTCTCTCTATCCTTCTCTTCTCCCAGTTTAACCCCTCCCACACAGATGCTTCCGGCCGACCTGATTGGTGGGAGTGATGTGTGAACTAGGTACTCATTTCCTTACTGTCCCCAGCTGCACTAGAACACCTGCTTGCTGAATAAAGATCAATAGAATGTCACAGATACCTAGAATCAACTCTGTTTGATCAGCAAAATGTAAATAAGACTTTAGATTTAAAGCCTGTGTAAAGGCAATTCAAAGAATCGTTTTTAGACACGGTACAAAAGAAACGTATGGCTGAAAAATTAAACACTAGATTTCTTTTTTTGTGTTTTCTCCTCTGATGCTAATGCACTTGATGCCAATGGAGCACATTAGCATCAGTGGTTTCCAGCTCAATCGCAAAGTTTTTTTTTTTTTTTTTATATAACCTGGCTGATTTATAACACTTTTTTTTTTTTTGTGACCAAACAGAACATATTAAATATTGCTTTACACAGACTTTAAGTCGACAGCAGCTCTTTAAGGCAATATCTCAAACAATAGTAAATGTGGGGTCAGGAAAGGTCCACGAGGTGGGACTTGAACCCGGGACGTCCAAAGAGCAGCGGTGCTGAATGACGGCAGACTGCAAGAGGCTATTGGTGCAGCAAAACTTGATTATATTATAAAAGAGAGGTTTTTTTGAAGGAAATATCTTCATATATTGAACATATTATTATATGGCAGTGTTATTTAAATTATTTGGGTTTTAATGAATTAAAGATAACCTAACGATTAAGCGTTAATTTTTGCATTTTTAAGTATTTTAAATTTAAAGTGTTTAAAATTATTTCTGACCGCTTATATGGTGATTTGAATGAAAGAGGATATTAAAGAAAAAAATAATCTAAAAAGCCTGCCCTAACGATGTTGAATGCAAAACTACATCTAATCATGATACTAATCTATTAAAATCTAATAATCTATTAACATTCTACTAAATATCTGATCTACATGCATGTCGATGGGAAAATATCTTGACTTTTGTCGTGACCATGGCTAGTTTGGACACGTGTAGGAGTCTGGCACGGCATGTGCAGCACTTAGGGGGGGTTTTGTGGACGCAGATGGCTTCTAGATACCAAGCAGATGTGATTTGTCCTGGAGTTCAAGGCTGCTGCGGGATCATGGGGGATCTCGCTGACACGTCTAATCACTGTCATTAATAGGGAGGGTGCTGGCCCGAGGCCACAAGAAAAGTAAACAGGACTTGACGGTTTCGAAATCAACAACGTCCACTGATAAAGTGTACAGACCTTCACCAGTCACACGCTGTCTTTCTTCGTTTCTGTTTTCCATCTCACCCATCTTATCTTCATCATCCTCATTTCTCTGTCCTCCAAACCTCATTATTTTCACCTCACCAGCTAATCCCTTTTTGCTTGTGTCCATAAATATATTTGATCACACATCATTGTTATATAAGTGATCATTTGAGTCCAAAACCATACCGTAAAGCGTGGGATGTGAGTTTATAAACCGTTGTTCATTTGATTAATGTTTTGGATCTACATTTGTTTTAAGATTCCATTTCATTGCATAACTTATTTGTCAGTTTATTCTTCCTTTGCCTCCATAAAATGACTATGAAGTGCTAGTACGACGAAGGGATGTTTTTGGTAATTATAATGGTTTACGAATAGCCTGTATGGATTATCATTTTATTTTGTGGAATGATTGCAGGAAGTCATCAGAGGAGCACTTTCGTTTCATTATTCATTCATGAATAACTTTGCTCTGTTTTCTGACCCCAGATGACCTGGCTGGCCAATCAGTGGAGAATGAGAGTGTACTGACAGCCAGAGCAGCAGTGTTTCTACCAGAGCGCGAGCGGGAGTGGAGAACAACAGAGCCAGAGGGAGAGGAGGAGGAAGAGGCAGAGGAGCAGAGGCAAGGAATGGGTGTTGGTAAAAACACCACCTCCAAATCCATGGACTCCGCCGCAGAGCCTGGCAAATATGAAGAGGAGAACAAACACAGTGCACACTTCTACCCCATCCCAGTGAGTGTGTGTGTGTGTGTGTCTGAGTGGAAAGATGCTAAACATAGGGTCAGAAACAATACCTTCTAGCCTGTTATTACAGTGAGTCTACAGGACGCAGTGGTCACGTGTACTTTAAGCAGGACAGTGTGGAGTGCAGATTACAACCCTAAATAAAAAAGCTGGCTTTTTAGAACGTTCTATTTCAATTTGGGACATACACAACTTTTTTCAAATTTGTACTTTTTTTTTTTTTTTTTTTTTTTTTTTTTTTTTTACAGCAAGCATGCTTTAATACCACAAGTGACATTTTTATAATAATACATTTCAAGTTGTAGTTTAAAATTACATTATGCCTGTTCTACGTGAAATAATTAAATTAACCGCAAATAATAATCTCTTTATTAACATTATAAACAAACTTTAAATATAAACAATAACATATAAACACATGAAAATAAATTAAAAATAATTCTACCCAATTTTAACAAATAATATAGTGTAAAATAATACTAAATGAATTATGCAGTTTGTTTGTGTTTATAACGTGAGCATCATGTTTTCATTATTTTAACACTGCAGGAAAGGTTTTTCTAAAAGTGAAACAAACCAAAAAACCTATAAGTAGCTGCTACTTTTTGATAGCTTTTTTTGCTGCTAGATATTCAAATTTAAATATATGATTTTAAGAGATTAGAGATTCTGTTTGTCTTTTGTTTTTTTTCACAGAAGTGACCCTTTATCAGTCAGTTCATTATGGACTGCTCTCTGTAACTTTATCTGTTCACTTATTTTAAAAGAAGTGCCAAGACTCAAGTTTCCCTTAGTCATGCCTAACACTCCCTTAAATTCAATTACATAACAAGCCATGTCTTGTAACATTCATGTGTATTATATCATTCTTTTAAACCGATGATGAATTGTTAGTGACGCATGTTCTTTTCCAGTCCCCTTACTGAGTCACTTCTTTATATACTAATTGTTTGAGGTTGTTTGAAAGACCGTTTTGCAGTTATCTAAGTCTTCTGTCTTCTATGATGTAATTAGAAACCACCAAAAACTCCTACTTTAGAGCTTAACCTCATGTAATCCTTGTTTTGGTGAACTCTTCCCTACATGATTGTGGTCACTTACTGTATCTGCATAACCCTGTCTCTGAGAGCCCTGGTGAACTTTAGCGGATTGAGATGTTTTGCCAGTGAGGGGATGTGATATCATGAGATGTAAAACTGTGCGCTTGTCAATGAAACCCAGGCATTTGAATTTGGTGAAGAGAACCAAACCAAAGCTTCTGGAAGCTTAACCCTTCATGTGCCAAACTCACCTACATAATATCTGATTTCTTGCCAAAACTCACCCTTCCACTTTTATCCTTTGTCATGACAGCAGGAGAGTTTGGTATTAGTGTCACCTGTTTCTTTTTTTTTCTTTTTTTTTACTTGGTGAATAAGTGACATATATCTGTGTATTTGACAGGTGGTTAATGGTGCCGTGCAGACCCCCGGAGATCAGGATGCAGAGGACACGCAACTCATGGCCATTTACGCAAAAGACAGCCAGACCGAGGACAAAGTGAGCTTTTTGTAATGCTTTTGGTACTAGTAGAAATAATACACTTCACCTTTAAGTGAAGGGGCTGCCCGTACCAGTCATGCTTATCCATGTTAAGCCCTGTTCTGTAATAGCTCGGTCATTATGACTCGGCACTTTTCCCCACATTGGTAACAGGATTATGGAGGTCACATCAACCAGTAGAATTTCCCTTAGTTTGCCTCTAATGCCGCAATGCTGATGCAACACATTGGGATTCTTCTTTAGTTTTTGTCTCTCGTTCTCTCTCTGGTTCTGTGTTCCCACTAATGTTTTTGTCAGAAATTAGAATTATTTAACTGGTAGCTGAATTGGCGTAATAACTTGCATCTCAGAATTAAACTTTAGACACAGATTTTTTTATGGCTGTACTGTATCCTTGAAATGTATTTTAAGTAGTCAAATTGTTAAAACAAGTATGTATTTTCCATATTTGAGATGTAACAGAATAACACTTGTGGTAATATATTCTCTCGGTTTTGCAGTTTATTTCTCAGTTTGAGGTCATTTCAGGATAATTGCATGTAGAGGAACTGATTTCCTGCTGATGACGTTTGAATTGCCGGCAGTTTTGCTGTGTGTGTGTTTGAGTGCGTGCTGATGCTGTTTATAGCGTACAGCTCTCACTCAACGTCTCTGTAATAGAGATTGGTTACCATAGGAACAGTCCAGAGCCTGAATCCCATGTGTCTTGTGTTTCCTTTCCCCTTTAGTGCTCCATATCAGAGACTGTGGACAGTACAGACAGCATAGACGCCAGGAGAATGGACATGATATACACCATAGAGGACACCCCACCTTGGTACCTTTGTGTGTTCCTAGGTTTACAGGTACAAACACGTGCACAACCACATCTAGACGTGCTGACTTTAACATTCAAGTGCAAAGTGAGATGCCCCAGATGTTTAAGATATTAATGTACAAACTATGGCTCAACTAATGCTTTATAGCTTGAACCTGATTGGATTTAGAAATTGCAGCAGTGACCATTTGAAGCACTGACCTTCATCTTGACAGCAGTGGCCTCCAACTTTAAAGCGATGAATATTTGACTTCAAATTTCATCAGTGAAATGAAACTTTGAAGTTGCGACACTTGACTTTGAAATAGTGACCCTCAATTTTTACTGCTTGAAACTTTGACTTGGATTCAATTTTTAAATTTTACAGCAATGACGCTCGGTTTTACAGTAGTGACACTTGTCTTTACATGGGCCTGGACGATATATGGTTAAAAATTCACTTCATATTTCGGTTGATACAATATGATTCCAATATTGGTGTTTTTATTGATATGCAGTTTAAAATCTATTCAAATAGAAAGCAGTTTTAAATAGTAAAAATATTTCAAGATTTCTTCGTTTCTTCTGTACTTTTGATCAAATAAATGCAGGCTTGGTGAGCAGAAGAGAATTAAAAAAAATCTTACTGTTTAAGAACTTTTGACCTGGAAGTGCTGGCTGATTATTCTTATTGGCTTTAGCCAGAAAGAAATGGTATAAAAGTGCTTAAAGTCGCTGCAGAAAAAAAACATTGAACAACAACAAAAACTGAAAAATGTTGCTGTAGACGGGCTTATAGAAAAGCAGGAGGCGTTGGGTGTTAAAACAAGCGTTTTCTCCAGTAATTGCTGTAATCAAATCAGCTCTGTTCATGAAGACTACTTTATCTGATAAAAAACCTTTCTGAAGACAGTTGGTTTCATTTAGAGATACATTCATATAAACACCCAGGCCAACCACCACAAATATATTAATGTATTGGAAACACTGGTAATGTGTATTGAAATATCGGAAATGTATTTTAAAAATCATATCACTGGTATTGAAAATAATTATATCACGATACATATTGATATTGAATTATTATCTTTACAGCATTGAACGTTGAGTATAAAGCTGTGGCTCTTAACTTTAAGCAGTGAATCCTTGACTTGGAAGCAGCAAAACTCAATTTTACAGCAAAGAATCTTAGACTTTGAAATCTAGACTCTACAGCGGTGAAGCTAAATTTCCACAACTTTAAAAACATTGACCTTCAACTTTCAGTGCTCTAAACGTTGTCTTGGAAACAGTAACGCTCTTTTTTACAGCAATGGCACTCAACTTTACAGTAGCGAAACTCATCTTTATGGCATTGACAATCAAGTTTGAAGTGGCGGCCCTTAACTTAAAATCCTAGATTTCAGAGCAATGCGCCCGAATTGAAGCAGTGACCTTAGAATTTATAGCAAAGACCCTAGTCTTTACAGCAGTCACCCTCAACTCTCAGCAGTGAAACTAGAATTTATATCACTGGCACATGACATTAACGCAGACTAGAGATTTGATGTTCCCTTTTGCAGAGATAAAAATGCTGATATGTTTGTCTTTTCACACCGTTCTTCCTCAGCACTATCTTACCTGCTTCAGTGGTACTATCGCTGTGCCCTTCCTGCTCGCTGAGGCCATGTGTGTGGGATACGACCAATGGGCAACCAGTCAGCTGATTGGCACCATTTTCTTTTGTGTGGGCATCACTACCCTGCTGCAGACCACCCTTGGCTGCCGGTAAGTGTGTGTCTGTTAAAGCACGGCCTAGAACGTGTTCCGGACTTATTTTACTATTGTTACTATGCATGATACAGGTTCTCATGGTGAATCCCATGCAATGCTCCACTCTCTGTAGAGTTGAATTAATTTACAGGTAAGCTCAAGAGTGTATTTATACATTATAACTTATAACAAACGTATAAAAGTATTCCGAATTTGGCGGAAACCCATCTGTTGTGTGCACTTTTATTGCACACAGTATGTTGTGTGCTGTGGGTGGGTGGTTTTATTGATTACTTTCAGGATGTCAGATTCAGGCTCCGTTTGCAAGTGCACTTAAGTTCAGCAAGTACTGCTTCTACTTCACTCTCGTTTTGTTCACTTCCTTCTGGTAGAGAAGAGGATAACATCTAGAACATTTAGACCACAATAAAGATCAGCGCTCTTATTGGCCTGTCTACATAATTGTTATCGTAGTCGAAGTTATTTAGTGACTGTGGGATATTTACAGCAAAACTTTGTATAAAAAAACGAGTGCCTGTTCACAGTGTGAGAAAGTTATTAGCGCATTGAGATATGAAGCGTTTATGAACCTGTGATATCTTCTTCAGGGCGTTAAAGGAAAATAAACGCAGAAAAGCTCTGTGTCTTGAATGTAATCACATCCATACAAACATCTACATTGTCATCTGAGGAGATTACAAAGATTGAACAAATTTTTTTTTTTACTTTAAAACATGAAATGTGGAATTATCTGCTTTTCCTATAATATAAACCTTTAAGATGTCCAAAAAAAAATTTAGTTTTTATTTCCATTTCCCGGTCTTTCTCCTTCCTCTTGCTGAAAGTGAAAGTAACCTACTAACCTAAATTTTGGGTCGATTAAAATCTTTCTCTCATTTCTGTGAAGAGGAAGGGTGTTCCCAGGTCTTTTCCACTGGCTGCAAGACACAGACATTGGTATTCAAGATGCTTTTAGCTACATTCTCTCCTACAATTACATTTTTTTTTTTTTTGAAGGCCACTTTGCTGATATGGACCATTAGTCTAGCCTTGGGAGTTCTTTGAAAATATTTCATGACACTTAACACTCTTAGACACACAAGGCTGACCACATTTTATTATGAAAGAGAAAAAAAAAGAATTGGAAAATGGAAGAGAACATAACCGCTTTCTTGTGGTGTAATAGCTGCTTTTGTCGGAAACAAAATCTAACTATCGGTTGTTTGTGTAACAAGGAGGTCTGGAGAAAATGGGTCAGGTCAGTTTTAGCTGTGGTCATCTGTGGATCTTTGTGTTTGTGATTCATCTTCTTTAATCACTTGGTAATGAAGGCCTTCAGCTCTTTATACTGCTGCAATTCAGTGCACTGTGTCCGGGACAATCTGTGAAAGATTCAAATTAGTGGTGGAGACCTGAAATTGAAACCTAAACTACAAATCATAAAAGTTAGTTTTAGATTCACGTTCATATCCAGTATCGCCTTTATAAATACATAATAAAAAATATATGATCTTATCCAGTAACCATTTTAGTGTTTGATATAGTACGTTATTCAGAAATACTTTCTGAAACTAATTTAAAAATAAATTCTTTTTATTAAATGAATGCATTTAAAAAAAAAAAAAAAAAAAAAAAAAAAGAATAAAAATTCTTCAATGGTGTATTAAATTAAATAAAAATGACATAAGCAAATACATTTATTACAAAAAAAATGCTGTTCTTTTGAAATTTCTAGTTATCAAAGAATTCTATAATTTTATCATGGTTCCACAAAAATATTTGGTGCAAAAAAAGCAGTAAGTCAGCATATTGGTATGATTTCCGAAGGAACATATGACACTAAATGGAGTGGAGAAAATCGAGCATCATTTTTTTTGGTTGCTTCTTTTGTTTTACATATAATTTGCAAACCATTAATTAACCTTAGTCACCAATCCGGAATGTCCAGTGTCTCCATGACCCTTGTGTTGCCTCACCTCCGCTTTGAATAAGGATTAAGTGAACTCGATAAAACAAATGCGTACATGTTTGCTACTTATAAAATAACTATATCTGAAGTAGGTCTTATCTACAGTCCTTGGGTCTGTTTATGCCTGTGCGAACATATAAAACCTCAATCCCAGCAACTCAAGAAACCGTATTTCCTTCGTAAGTTTCCACTGTTAATGTTTTGCTGCTGCACTGTGTTTTAATGCAATTAATGCCATTTTATATGACGCACAACCCCAAAGGGGAACAAGTGGCAGTGATGTCTTATGTGGCGTAGACAGTGGGAGGCTGTGTACCTGAGGAGGTCTGATCCTTCAGGCTGTTCATGTCATAAAGACATTTAGCCTTTGCCTGTTCTGTGTCTGGCACTCAGTGTTCTTTTGTGGCCACTTTGCCACAATTTATGTATAAGAGGGCCGTCTGATGTCTGTGATCCCTCCGTTTTGACGTCACTTGCTCAGGGCGCATGCAATCTCCAGGGAAACCTGAGTGAGTGCCCTAAAAAAAGAGGAAATGAGAAGAAGATGAGAGCGGAAAGAGTGTTGCCATAAGACCTTTGTGCTGATTGTACGTGCTTCCCTTAATGCGTGTTTGTGTGCTTATTTGATAATCAACAAAAACTGTCACTTTATCAGTATCATCAAAACATGAATGAACGGCCTGTTACATCTACATGAACAATTTTTCCACTGAACCGAGGATAATGAACTGATGCTTTGACCTTTATCTGAACACATAATCATTTTAAATAGCATCTGTGCCCTTCTGTTGTGTATTTTTGTAAAACATGGTTCTTTTGATGTTACTGTGTTCATTTGTCAAAATGACCATCCTCCTCCTTGTTGCTTTCAAATTAGCGTCAAGTGTTCGTGAGCAATAATACATTTCAAAATCAATGGTATTTTTATAAATTCATATAGCACTAGTATTTATCAGCAGTCTTGAGAGCGCACATCAATGATTATATGAGTAGTGTGTGTGTGTGTGGAGACATCTAGTGGTTAGAGGAAAAGTGGCCAAATTTGGGCTAAAATTAGTTGATTGAGGGGTTTAGGCCAAATATGTTGCGTTATATAGCTATATAACTGTGTAGTAAAATATAATACTAAATAACAGAAAAATAATAAGCAAAACTGTAGACTTCATATGTATGTATTTATTAATTTATATTTAATTTATTTTACATTTCAATGCAAAAGTACATTTTAAAAGTATTAAAACAAACTGTAAATTAGAAATACAAATGTACTTCAATGGTATTCGGTTATTTATTTTATTTTCATCCTTTTGTAATATCCTTTTGTGGCAAAGTGGGCCAAATCAAAGTCTTAATTTCTATTTAGTAACATGCTCATTTTTACTACACAACAGAAATTATACCAGAGTTACTTATTAGCATAGACAGAGAAGGGCATTTGAACAAAGAGGTTTTTGATGAAAAAAGCTTGAAGACCACTGCCTTAAAGCACATGGAAACAGCTGCAGTAGTCAGTCAGGTGGTCTCTTCTCGTCAAAGTGTTCTTAGACAGAAATATGAGGACCTGCTTCCATTTAGTCAGAGTTCTGATTACCTGAGGATTAATACATGTCACTGGTTATGTCAGTTTGATTTACAGACGAATTCATAAATGAAAGGATTTGGCCACTGAGTCAGAGCTCCTCTTGGTGACCGTTACCTGTCTTTTCTCCTCAGCCACACATAAACGTTTCCAAGGAGCTAGAGTGTTGTGGGAGTGTTTGTACAAACTTTTCTTGTGAATCATTGTGGTTTTGTGTGTGTTTTGCCTCCAGGCTTCCATTGTTCCAGGCAAGTGCTTTTGCTTTTCTCGCCCCTGCAAGAGCCATCCTTTCATTGGATAAGTGGAAATGTAACGCAACGGGTACGTCCCAGACACACACACACACGCTCATGTACCCTCTCAGTCACACTTAAAACCGATAACCTGATTGTCCTGTTTCTCTGCAGCTTTCCCTTTATTAAATGCCACAGAGCTACCACACACAGAAGACATCTGGTACCCCAGGATACGAGAGGTGCGTTAAAACAGGATGAAAGAGATGAGATCAGACAAACGTAATGAGGAGCTTTTAATGTGAAATTGATAAAGGAAGCGATAATGTGAAACAAATTGAAATAAATTGAGGTGACAAGTTAAGGCAGATTGGTTAAAACAGGTTTGGCTCATGGAGCTGTGTGAGTCTAAATGAGATCACAGGAAGTCCTCTGAATTGTCATTAAAATAACACTGCAAGCGTTAATAGAAAGGGCTGGTTAACAAATCATCTTTACATGCAACGTTGCAATGTATTAAATACATTTTTTTTTTGTGTGTGTGTATGATTTTTATATATACTTCAAATCTAAATCTATGGTTTTGCATGTCAAACAAATAACAATGTGTATAAATGTATATTTAGAGCACTAAATTGGGGCAGATTTATGTTCAAATTGAATATGCTATAAATATAAGTGAGAGAACGAATGAACTAACAAAAAAGAGAAAGCACTAATAAACAAATGAAAGAACTAACAAAAGAAATAAGGAGAATGAATGAAAGGGAACAAAAGAAAGAATGAACAATGAAGATTGTACACGCTCGGTCTACATGTGTGATGTGAAAGGTTTTGTTTACTGAAAGTCCAGGAAACCTGATTTTCATTAACCTTCATTATGATTTTCATAAAACCTTAATTTGTTTTGGAGAATAGCGTTTAGAGTGAGTAAATGATACATTTAGATTTTTAGATGAACTATCCCTTTATCTGTCTTTTGAAGAGACTTTTGCCTAAACTGATTTGATATTGATTTTATTGTAGCAGACGAAGACAAAGCAACCTGAGCCAAATTTGATTAAATGGAACATTACGCTGTCTGGAGGCCTTTGTCAATGACGCTTTACAACCTTTGATCACTTTTAACCTTTTTTTGCAGATTCCTTCTCATTAGTCTTTGTGTTTTGTTAGTTTTATTTAGCCTATTTGTGTGAACAGATTTAATCACAACACCTTTCTCCCTCTCTGTTTGTCTCTGCAGATCCAGGGTGCTATAATAGTCTCGTCTGTAATAGAGGTGATCATAGGGGCCTTGGGTTTGCCGGGTGTGCTGTTGAAGTACATCGGCCCGCTCACCATCACCCCTACAGTTACTCTCATCGGGCTCTCTGGCTTCCAGGCCGCTGGAGAGAGGGCGGGCAAACACTGGGGCATCGCCATGCTGTGAGTACACGCAAACGTTTGTGTGTGTATAACCAATCTGTAGCTCTGCGGACCCAGAATGTAAACTCTCTCCCTTCTTTTAAACAGAACCATATTCCTGGTGCTGCTGTTCTCTCAGTATGCACGTAACATCCAGTTGCCGCTCCCCATCTACAAATCCAAAAAAGGCTGGACGTCTTACCGCCTGCAGCTGTTCAAAATGTTCCCAGTGAGTTTCCACATTAATCCAAGGCCATCTCATTTCATTCAGTTATTGAGAGAAAATACATAAAATGAATATAATAAGCGAGTACATCATGAATTCATTTTCCAAATCGTGTTCATCAGGCTCATCAAAAATCACTATTCATGTAGTTCTGTTTATTAACCTCTAGAGTGCCAAAAGTTATGGACTGCAGCTTTAAGTGTAGTAAATAGTGTATAAGCATGTATGCTGTTCCATTCAAACATATATTTACTTAATGCTTAATTATGTTGTTGTTGCCAGACTTAATAAAATCAAATAAAACACATTAGTTGCATAGGAGACTAGATAAGCATATTTATTGATTATTTAAAATATTTACTTTTTTTTGTTACTTTATTTTTTGCTTATTTTGTCGCAGTTGTTGCAGTTTAAAAAAGCTTTTAAAGTCCGTTTAAAATCAAAAATGCCTGTTTGGATTTGTCAGCTCACGTTAACAGTTAATGCTTTTAATCCACCAAAAAAAGTTTGCTTTCTAATCTTTAATCCAAATCTGAAAATGCTCCTCCCCTCTAAAATGCCGGACCTCCTCTGATGACATCAGTTTGACATCTTGGCCGTGAGCTTGACATCCTTAACCACACCCCTGTAACTGTCAGGCTTCATTTCTGAATAAAAAAAAACGCCCGTTTTACTACATCCAATCAATTCGCAGCGGAAAAAACAAGCAACGGTTTCTATAAAGAACTAAAGACGTCACAATATGGAAGTCGCAAGCTGTCGGTTCACATTTTCTTCATTAAAAAAACAAACACATAGCAGCTACAGTCTAAATATGATCTTTTTTTTTGTTGTTGTTGTTTTACATTCAAATGACAACCTGCCGTTAATTTTGTAGGTCTATCAGCAGGTAAAGTTGTTGGACATGTGTTGTTCATGTCAGTGCTTTCCGTTTTCCATTTCCAAAATGATCCTCATTGTCATAAAGGAATTACCGTGATCGTTAGCAGTCTGGTGTCTCTCGTTCGCAGCAGCATGAGCTGGCATTTTCAGAGTCTTGGCACGGCTCTTAATCTGCCGTTAGCTCGGATGACAGCCGTAATTACCGCGCTGTTTCAGAAAAGAGGTCTTTTTGGCCTGTGTTTTTAAATGGAAGCACAGCAGACAATGACATGGCAATGAAAGTGAGTGTGGGAGGCAGATAGAGGCAAGCCAAAATACACAGATTGATCCTTGATGATGAATCGTGAGGGACTTTCAGCTTGCAGTGTTGTCTGCTTGTTTGAAGGCTAGTTAAGCAGGTTGGATAACATGTCTGGGTTACTCATCAGAATTTAGCATGAGAAGAGTTTCTTTTAAGTAACTGGGTTTATCTCTCTTTCTGTCTCTCTGTAGATCATCATGGCCATCTTGGTGGCATGGTTTCTGTGTTTCATCTTCACGGTGACTGATGTGTTTCCTCCTGAGAAGGACAAATATGGCTTCTACGCCCGAACAGACGCCCGACAGGGCATCCTTGCAGTCGCTCCCTGGTTTAAGATACCCTACCCCTGTGAGTGTTGGTTTTGCTTTTTTTATGTGTGTGTTCTGTACATGTCTCCAACCCTTGTGGGGAAACAAGTTAACTTTAGCATACTTATAAAAAAGGATACTTAATTATTATGACTATAATATAGCTGTAAGGGTGAATGTTAGGTTTTAAAACAATTGGTAACCTATTAAGCATGTATTAATGCCTACCTACTAACTATTAATAAGCAGCAAATTAAGAATTTATGGAGTGAAAAGTCATAGTTTACAAGTGTTACCTCTTTCTAAATTTCTATTAAATTTAATAAGCTTAACTTAAGAGTGTTTGACCCACGAAAGTGTTCAATAAACCTTCATGTGGTGGGAATTTCTGTATGCTACACCTCAAAAGATGACCCATAATTCTTTGTGTGAATGTGTTTTAGTCCAGTGGGGGTTGCCCACAGTGACAGCAGCAGGGGTGATTGGGATGTTGAGTGCTGTGGTTGCCAGTATCATAGAGTCTATCGGAGACTATTACGCCTGCGCCCGTCTCTCCTGTGCCCCGCCTCCACCTATACACGCTATAAACAGGTACAACACAAGGACACAATTGCACAAATCAAAACCGATTAGACATCTTGCATGTTTGGTGTCCTTATGCACTAACTGGAATCACTTTTTCCTCAGAGGGATCTTCATGGAGGGTCTTTCTTGTGTTCTCGATGGCGTCTTTGGAACGGGAAACGGCTCCACATCTTCTAGCCCAAATATTGGAGTGCTGGGCATCACCAAAGTAGGTTCTTTTTCCCGTTCAGGCGTCTCTGATGTTTCTTTTGTGTAGTCGCTTTCAGTGAAGAAAAGACATATTGACTCATAAACCAGTTTTACAGTGCCTGGCTTCAAGGAGCTGGCTGTTAAAAGCACATACAGAGAGCAGTCCATGTGGCACGTACAGTAGCAGCATGTGTTAGACAGGCCTTCAGTGACTGCAGTGGGTCATTAGCACCCTAAAGACCTTCAATGCTTGAGCTTCCTGTGAACATCATTAAAATAATCTCTGGCTGGATATGTTCTCCCACAGGGCTGTTCTCACAGAAACTATTTATTACACATGAGTCTTTTACTTTGATTTGAATACTTTACATTTTACAGTAACATGGTTAAAATTTATCCTGACACATTTGCTGCAGCTATTTTTGGGGCGAAAAAAAGGCAAAATATTACATTTGCTTAGGTTTTTGGCTCAGATTTTTTTTTTTTTTTTTTTTTTTTTTTTTTTACAGATTTTTGCTTCTCTGTAATACATTAATACATTTTGTTCTGCAAGGGTGGGTTCAATTAAATCAAAAATGACTAAGATATTTATAATGTTTGATTGTTCGAAGGAACAGCAGTGACTTAAGATACCAGTGTTCACTACGATCGCCTTACTTCAGCTCGATTCACTGCGGTTAGCTTGTAATAATGTTTTTTAATTTGAGTGGACGTAGGTTTTCGCGGGAAATTCGAGCGCTGCGTCATTAAGTCACGTTTGTAAAAAAATAAAGATTGAGTTCCGGTTTATTCACCTGAGGATCCTGCAGGAGGCGCATCATTTAATTGTAGACTAATATCACAGCAACTGGAATAATTAAATGTCCAAAAAAAATATGGTTAATTGTAATGCAGAAAGGATTATATGCAAGTTAAATTATATTATAGTTTATAGATAGCCTGGGATTACACAAGATTTATATTTTAAAGAAAAACACTTTGAAGGAAGCATAGTTTGCTTTTTGAGTTAAAATAATTTCTTAATATGAAATTGGAATGATGTGACAGTTGGACATTAAACTGTACATAACTTGAAATCTACACACTAATGCACACTGTACTCATTGTTAACATTAATATTTTGAGAATAAAAAATCTGCAGGGTTTGGTGTGATATGAGCTAAGATTAAATCACCATCAATAATGCATAAAAAGTACATGAAGAGAATTACAACATTTAATAAATATCTTCTCTGTGTAGGTGGGCAGCAGGCGGGTAATTCAGTACGGTGCGGCGCTCATGCTACTGCTAGGAATGGTGGGTAAATTCAGCGCTCTCTTCGCATCATTGCCGGACCCAGTTCTGGGAGCGCTGTTCTGCACTCTCTTCGGCATGATCACTGCTGTTGGTCTTTCCAACCTGCAATTTGTGGATCTCAACTCGTCCCGCAACCTGTTTGTCCTTGGCTTCTCCATCTTCTTTGGCCTGGTCCTGCCCAGCTACCTCAAAGGAAACCCTCTAGTCACCGGTAGATACACAAACACTTGTTTGGGGAATGAAGATTGCTTTGTGATGGACCAGTGTGGAACCATATTTTTTTCTCCTCCTTCAGGTATAGTGCAGATAGATCAGGTGCTGAACGTTCTGCTTACGACCGCCATGTTTGTAGGAGGCTCGGTGGCATTTGTGCTGGATAATACTATTCCTGGTAGGTGCAAACTACTATTTATTTTCAATCCAGTTTAATCTATGTTGAAAATGTATGTTAATATGACTGTACTGCTAATACTACTAATTAAGTTTGAAGTAAACCATTAATCTTTTACGTTGGCAGGAAACCAGAGGAAACTTGTGTTGGCTACCGCTTGTTTATTAGGGCTTATAATTACAAGTGTGGGAAGACAGGTGGCATGTGTTGCGTTTTTAAATGCATGTTACAAGCAGATGTGGAGAGCACATTTATAGCAAACCTAACCTCTCTGAGAAGCTGAAAACCCCAGCTCATGAGCTGCTCACACGTAAATAACCACAGTGCTGTGCCATACCACACATAATATAATTAAATCAAAGCCTTTGCTATGTGATAATCGCACTTAGCCATATCTCAGTTTCAGCAGAAGTTCGATCGATTCTAATTCAGAATCTTCATTACACATTATAAGCTTTTTGTTTGTTCGTGGTTCACTTCATTCCTTGCTTTCCTCTAATCAACTCTTTCTCTTTTACCAGGCACCCCGGAGGAAAGGGGTATCCGTAAGATGAATCGCGGAAACAGCGTATCTAAGCGAGACAGAATGGAGTCTTACGATCTTCCGTTTGGCATGGACTTCCTCCGGCGCCATCGCATTTTCCAGTACCTCCCAATCAGCCCCACTTTCGCCGGCTACCAATGGAGCATCCTCACTCATGGCTGCCATAACAGAAGAGAGGACGACATGCCAACGAAGCCAGAGCTTGGAGAAAGTGGAGTATAGTGTTTAGCGCCAGTATTTCGTCAAACGGTAGTCGCAACCCTCCATTCCACCCAGACAGTGAAGTCCGCAGTCCTGTCCTTTAACTAAAAAAGCCAGCTGTAAACTCATTTCATCCTACGATCCTTTAAAAACTCCTTTTTGATCGAGTTTGACGTCAACACTAAAGTTGGTTTAATACAGCTCCTTAAAATTTGACAGCGCAGCAGCTCTGGAGCCGATCTGAAGGCGTCTCCATGACAACAGCGAGTGGATGCAACGCAGGTTGCACTCGTTCGTTGCTCTCTGCGAGGAAACAGACTGATAGATGGAACAATCACTTTACAAATTTTCCAGTATCAGTGTTCCTTTTTTTTCGGCCTGCACTTCTCCTCCTGCGTTCGTGTTTAGATAATCGGATGTGTTCGAATTGAAATGGCGGCCACTGTCTCACATCTACACACTTCACAACAAACACAAACGTGCTCAATCTCGCTTTATGCATGGCGCAGTTCCACATTCGGAGGATCGTTAAAGGTTTACTTAGTGATGCAAGGTTATTGCGCTTTATGTTTGAATTGCACTGCTTGAATTAACGCACAAAATGTAGTTTGCTTGTTCTTAATTTAACTTCCGGTGTCCGAGTCTTGCTTCCAAATCCGTACGTGCTTAAATTGAAATTAAATTTAAGTCCCAATGCCTTAAACGTAAGGAAAATTATTCAGTCGTACAAAATTTACGTTTTCGTTTTTAGTTTTCGCCGTTAGTTAGCTGCTATTTTAATTGATGGCTCGTATCGAAAGAAGCGTTTCTTATTCAGATTGTAGCGTGTTTTGGAGGCGGATAGCTATGCAGTACGTAAAATGATACGGGAAACGAATGTATATCATGGTGCATGGTTTGCAAAAGAAGGAAAACTGGAAGGGAAAAACTTGAGAATGGTTGCACTCAGGCAGTCCCATCGAAAGACATGGGGAAACGTTTTTCTTTTGATCAAAATCTGTCGAGCCCTCCTTTGGGTGCCACATCTTTTTAGTATGTCTACTCTTGGATATACAGTAGGCGGCACTTCCTTACTGCCGTTCAAGTGCTGGTGGTTCATAATGTAGATTCTCACAAGCACTGCAGCTGTGGTTTGTCTTTTGGGCACAGGGAGGATGGGAGGCATTTAGTGGGCATTTATTTGATAGGCTCAACGTACCATGTGCAAATCCTATTACACTGCATTATCACAATCAGTTACTAATCATTAGTCAGAACTATACATTTTACAGACATTTTATAATCTTTACAACACAAAGCATTTTTAAACGTACGCTGTCAGTTTGTTTTGCAGCATTGAAACCAACTTCTGACCGTCGGAGACTTCCTGATTCGATAGTGTGCAGTTGTGCTTTCACTTCTGTGGGTATCTCACTTAAAGCTCCTTTTGTTGGCGCTGTCTTTACTCGAAGCTCCTACCGCGTCCGCTTTAGATTCAGAGATTCTTTTGTTGACTTGTAATTTATTTATTTATATGTACTACGTCCTGTCTTCGTGTAAATCCTTTGCTGCCCATGAGCAGGGAATTGGAGATGCAGTTCTGCACTCTTAAGGTTTGATTTGATGTATACTGTCAGCGTGGTGCAAAGAGAAAATGCAGTTTTCTATTACCGCGGTTTTGATATTTACAACATAACCGGTGCTTCCTCTGCGAGTCATTCCAACTAAGCCGTTCGAGATGCTCTCTCAAATTTTAGCTGACCTGAAATTCAGCCTGATGTCGGTTTCTTCTGATTTGTTTTTAATGGGAAAACCCTAATTATGCAAGGACCATTTCACTCGGTAACAAAACGTTACAACTGTTACTTTGTTTTCAGCCTTATTTACCCATTTGTGTGCATTATAAATAGAAAGAACACTTTGATCGTGCGTTCGAGAATGTTAAAGTGATCGTATTTGGGACCTAAAAGCCAGAAGTGAGTGCTGTATACAAGGCAATACTAATTTTCCTTACTGTTTAGTGAACACTTGGAACAGAGTGCTGCAGTAATTGAGCAGAACAAAATCTTATGTTGTAGAGAATCCATTGCTAGAGCACTTTTTGTTCCTAAAATGATATTATAAAACATTCAGCACTCTGAAGTGCGGTATAACGTTCGTCTGTGAATCCAAAGTAAACGCGTCTGAGAAAGCGTGTGAAGTTTGCCTCTGAATCCCATCCCATTCACGCGACAGTGCTTGCATTGGTGTCATCTCCTACAACTTTTATCCTTTTTAATAGTTTATTGAAATGGAATATGACATCTTATGAAGACCTTTCACATCCTGTGGTGTTTATTCGTGGTCAAATATTTCAGTCGTATATGGCAGTGACATTAATTAATATAGCAAACATAACTAATGGTGATTTTTCAAAAGGATTTTTATTTCATTCATATTATTATTAACACACACATTTATTGATCTTAAATGTTTTTTTGTTTTTTGAAACACGCAGTACTGTTGTGCTAAATCTAAAGGTTGTGATGGGTCTTAATAACATGGTGGCATGTGATTCAAAGAAAAACAACCCTTCAGTTATTTTGAAGGGGGTACATCTGAAGAATATACTTACTTTCTCTGAATTGTAATATGTTTTTAATGTTTTATTGTTTTGTTTTTTTTGTACATCATTGTGTTTTTACAGACAAAAAAAGATGTTGGGGGGGAAAAATGCTTATCTTAAATCATGATGCTGCAAAGCGCACCAATTTGTTACATTTTTATTTAAGAGTTAAATAAATTCTTTTTTTTTTTTTTCTTTAAATCTGTAGTTTGAATATATTTGTTAACTTGGATGTTTTCATATTGTATTTTTCTAACATTACTTCCTGTTCATGTTAAATGTAGTACAAATTTAGAAAGTGCAATGCATTGAGACTATTATAAATATATGAATATATATATATATATATATATATATATATATATATTGAGTGCAGAATGTGCTATATTCTTGGACCAGCCATTGCAGCTCCTGTTAGTAGAAACAGCAGAAATTGTTTTATTCCATGTTCCTAAAAACATTTAATAAGATGTTTCTGACCAAATCATAACGTCTTTTGTCTCTTTGTATGTGTGTTTGTGAGTGCATCGAGATTCCCCACGACAAAACCCTATATATTAGGTCAATCGTAGTAGTATTATTATTATTATTATTATTATTATTATTATTAGCATATAATTATAATGATAATTTAGACAAATCGGTGTATATCAGAAGTACGTTATCATAGTTGTTTCTTCCTGCATCCTTAACCGTTTTCAGATCAGATACAGTACAGTTAGGAGTATATGGAAAATAATGGTTAAGCAACAATAAAATGTTGGTCTCCTTTCTGTCTCCTCTGGTAAACTCATTAGATATATCAGGTTACACATGCCAGTTCTTTACCTCTGGTTCTCGTGTGTGTGTGTGTGTGTGTGTGTGTGTGTGTGTGTTGACGTGACCATCCGAGTTAACAAGTTTAACCATGCACAAACCACAATGAATTAGTAGGAGGCTCAAAGAAAAGAAAGTGAAGTGATGCTGTCAACAAAAGAAGGTCTTTTCTTTGTGGTCTCATATTCTGGGTCCTACATTATTAAGATGTGCTGTTTAGCAAATTATACAATGTATGATGGACTCGTAAAGATGCATACAGGATAAGTGTTCGAAATTAATCCGTTTAGAAATGACCAAAGTATATTCTTACTTCATAGTAGTTGTATAATTTCGTAATCCTGAGATCCCTAAACTCTTTCGCCGCATGAACCCTTTAACTGTGCTCCTGACAGATGGGTAGATCATAGCTGGTAGCAGATTACAAGAGATTAAAATGATATCGGTCTTTCCCAGATCAGATTTGCCCATTTTCTGACCCGTGATGACCCATGATCTAATCCTCACCCTCGGTGTCCCTTAGTCTACCAGGGTTTTCCACAAGGTGAGCAAATGTGTTCTTACCGAACTGCCTTTATGTAATCTGATTTAATGTAACCATTCTTGTAATTTGAAAGGAAAGAATGTGTCCCATAATTGGGATTAGTGCTCTTCATTTAACCCGAGTGCACACACACACACACACAGTGGTGAGAAGTGAACAACACACACACACACCCTGAGAAGTGAGCAGCCAATGCTTTAGAGTTACAGACCTGACTCTATCCATTAGACCACGACTGCCCCAATGACTGAGTCGTTAGTTTTATAACGTGAATCAGTCCTAAAATGTGTTGTTTGTCCACTAGATGGTTACAGTTTAGAATAAGGTTTAATTTGTTAACATTAGTTAATTAGTTACATGAACTAACAATTGGCATATTTTACAGCTTCTATAAACATTCGTTAACTTTAACGTTTACCAATACATTTTAAAATCATATGCTATCTTTATGCGCCGTGAACATAATCGTTAACCTCGTTAGTAGGTTAAAACATTCTAAGAAAGGTTTAAATGCTGTGCGAATGAAACCATTTTATGAGACGGCACACAATTAAAAAAAAAAAGAAGTTATGTTTCGATATCGATAAATCGATAATTTCTGTACCAGAAAAAATGTACATGTTATGCCCTTTTATTGTTTAAAAATATGACCTTTTACAAAACAAAAATTTAAATACATGTGGCTCTTAATTTTTTTAATTAATTTACTATTTGTCAACTGTATACTCTGTTTTATTTATTTAGTTATTTAAAAAAAAAAAAATCAGTAGCATTTGTATTAAACCCATATTTACTGAATGTAATAAAACAAACTGAAGGGAGAACTCGCGAGTCATAACCGGACGGGGACTGAATCGATACCCAACCCTGGAGAGGTTTTTAATTCATTGCCATCACCTTTGAGACAGACAAACAGAACGTAAACCCCTCTGGTCATGTGACCTTTTTTCTGTACAGCAGCCATATAAAGGTGTTCACATATAATCTAAACTATCTGCACGTATACGACCGAGTAAAATAACTCTTTTTGTTGTTTGCGTTTTTCCATACACCCTGGTCCCAAATGTTACCAAATGTCTCCCATTAAACGGGAGAAGCCGTGCTTTCGTTCACAGTGTCCCTGTGCTCCGGAGGGCTATTGTTTTGGGGATTCCCCGCTGAACGCGCGCGTTGTCCAGCGCGAAAGGAGCAGCGCGAACAAAGGGGCGTCCGCGCGCGCGCTGATTGGCTGCCGCGTTATCTGAGGTCTGTAGCGGCAGATGGGGTATTCCTCCTCCTCCTCCTCCTCCTCCTCAAACGCCCCCCTCGAACTGCGATTGTTCCCGACGCGAGCGCACAAGCCCGGTCCGAGTTGGAGCGAGCGAAGCGTCGGCTCGGTTCGCAGCATCGCCGGTGGTGCATGTGTTCGGTTTCGTGTCGTCTGGAGACGCAGAAGCGCGGATAAGATTCGGGAGGCTTCAGCGCGTGACCTGATCTGGTCGTCGTGACTTCGGGCATCTGGAGAGCAGAGATCCACGAGAGAGAGGGGTGGGTGTTCGCGCGCGCGCGCTCGCTCTCGTGCGTGTTTGTTTGTTTCTCACGACTTGTTCTGACTTGGTGGCATGCGTTCGCAACTTTGCATCATAACGTGTAATATGACCAGCTGTGCATTGAAATTCATTAAGAATGTCTATTGGAAATGTAACGCAATATTCCGGCTTCAGGTTACGATAGCATCTGCGGGCTCTTGTCAAGAGAACAATATGTGGCATGTGGTGTTTAACATGTTTACGTCCCCCGTGAGATATGGTAGTGTTAGGAACGGGAAAGTATGACTGTGGGCTCAAATGACTCGTTTGGACGGATTACATAACCGGTCTGGTTTATCCAGAGCAGTTAACCCAAAAATGTAAAGTCTGTTACTTTTTATGCACACGTTGTTCCAAAGCAGCGTGACTTTATTTCTTCTGCGAAACGCACAAGGAGAAGTTCTCGCTTCTTTTTAAAGCATACTGACATACTTCCGTTCATCACAGACTCTTTAACTTGAACAGTACAGACAAGTCAGGAAAGTTTACGCACTTCCTTTCAGCAGCACGACTATTTTCACCATAAACCTCATATAAGAATGATTTCTGAAGGATGGTGTGACACTAAAGAGAAGCGTCTGCTGAAAATGCAGCTTTTCCATCACAGGAATAAATTGCACTTTTAAAAAAAATGTTAAAAAGGAAACCGTAAGGCTATTATAATTTACACTTTTATTGTCTTTACAGTGTTTTTACTTGATTAGCGTAAAATGCATCTTTAAAAAAATAATATATATATATATATATATATATATATATATATATATATATATATATATATATATATATATATATATAAAATTGTTTTTTGAAAATTATGTATTTTACTCTAATATATATATATATATATATATATATATATATATATATATATATATATATATATATAGACCTTTCCAGTAGGGTTAAATAATGTAATATGGCCTCAGGCAATAACAGCTGCATATTTAGACCAAGAGCACCACTGCGAGTGTGATAATTTATGATTCAGACTGAATATTGATAGTTGTTTTATATATATTTCTTTGTTGCCAGTGAAAATACTTTTAAAAACAAGGACGCAGACAAGCAGGGCGATACAAGTAGTAAAATGTCTCGCTGCTGTTGGACTATTGTAAATATCAGCAGTCCTGACCCAATCAGATTTGAAGACCGTGAGTCAAGGACCAGGCTGATTGTCGTATAAAGCCACGAGAGCACTTTTAAGTGCCTAAAATACTGCCATTCTTGCAAATCTTCAAGTGCGAAACTACATGATGGTGACTAAATGCTAACAGATTTTTCTGGGGGGTGAACTATGCCTTTAAAAGTCATCTTCACACCTTCAGGCTGTGCCTGTGAGACCTCAGGGAAACGTCTTCAGAGAACGTGAGCAAAATGAGATTCCTTCTTTTCTTCCTAAAGCGGTTTTTCTAAACTAAACGGCTGCATCTAGAAATCATTGTGTTGATAAATGTGGATTGTTTCGGTCTTCCGAACAAGTTACTCGTTTTCAGACTAGCCTTAGTCTCTCGGTTGCAATTCAGAGTCGCAGTCAGATGTGGGCGTCACATTTTTCCATGCAGCAGATTTTGAAGTAGCTCGGTTTCTTCTTCTTTGTCATACTTCATAACCCGAGAGGGTTTCGCAGCAGCGGCCATCAGTAAACACCGCGGCAGCGCAAAGCTGCTGAACACATGAGCGAAGGGAAGGAAGAAGAAAAGGAAGAGGGAGCAGAAGTGTGACTTTTAGCATTGTTGGACGTAGCTTGTTGTCGGTTCGCAAGTATTTTCCAGGTTGCCGTGGCAATTTAACAATAGCCTTGCAATAGTGTTTGTGAGGAGATGCTGGCTGGGGGGAGGTGAAGGAATGGATGTAGGCCAGGAAACATCAAGCGGAGATCTTGGCCTGGATCTTAAAGACCGAGGGTATTAGCGCTTGCTTTGGATTTGGACAACAAGGGGGAACTTCCAAGCCATGGGAAGGAAGAAAGCGGATGGGAAGGTGGCCGTGGATGTTTTCGAGTCATTGCAAACAATAGCATGAACATGATAGGATTTATTACTTAAATAGTAACCTTCAAAAAATGCAGAGTTTGGTTAGTTTTGGATGCTTAATTAGGAAAAACCGCCACTTCCATCGCGTCTGTGCCACTTCCACGGTCTTCCCAGAACCGGAGCACATGTACAGCTCAAGTGCCAAGCCACCAGACTATGTAATTATTCATAATGAGGCCCTTTTATAGATACAAAGTTGATCTTTGAGAGAACTGGCAGATTGGATAGTTGCATGAGTCCAAAAGACACTGTAAAAATAGTTCTCATGCTCTTTTTTTCATTCATTTTTCATGGACTCCCCTGACACTTTTAATGCTGGAGTGCACAGTTGCGTAAGCGTGGAAAAGTACATGGCTCTCGATACGTGGTGCTCTCGAGTAGTTCGATGGCTGTTCCAGTCAAAGGCATGAAAATGGCTTTTGCATTTCAGAGACTGAAGTGGGGTCATGCATGTTTTTTGTCCTTTATCTATATTTTCCTAAACGACGTCCAACTGAAGAGCTTGAATAAATACGGGATTAGAAGTAAAAGGAACAGTTGAGATAAGATTGTGAAATGTTTTTTTTTTTACTCCTAACGTCCCGTTTTTCATTTCTTGGATTGAGTTCTTGGCCAGTATGTGTAGTGCTGTACATTATTTTGGTGTTTGTAAGAATGCAAAAATACAATAGAAAGTAATATTGTGGAATGTTATAGCAAGTAAAACAATAAAGTAAAAGTATCATAGAATAACAGTTTTTATATATTTTAAACTTAAAATCAAAGCTGAATTTTTAGTACTGTAGTCTTCGGTGTCACACGATCCTTCAAAAATCACTTGAATATGCTTGTATGATGCTCAGGAAATATATCTGGTTATTATCATTGTTGAAAATAGTGCTGCTTCTTTTTGTAAATCCATGATACATTTTTATCAGGTTTCTTAGATGAATAGAAAGTAGTGCTGTCAAACTATTAATCACATAAAAAAAATTGTTTACATATGCATACATATATGAATGTGTACTGTATACATGTATATATTTCAGAAAAATATGTTGTGTTTATATATTAAATATATTTCTATATAACATAAAATATAATAATATAAATAAATATATCAATGCATACACACACACACACACACACACACAATATACACATACACACAACACACACACACATATATATATATATATATATATATATATATATATATATAAATGTTTTCTAAATATTTTGGATGCAGTTAATCACGATTAATCATTTGACAAAATTGAATTTATATATGTCAAACTAAATATAAGTACTTTATCACCACATTATGAAGTATGCAAACTGGGTATTCATTTTCGAGATTACCTAAAGATAACAACAGTGGTATTAAATGATCAGTGATTTTAAATATCAGTTTTGAAGAATTAAGCATGCACAATACTGGCCGATTCAGATTTGGCACCGATATATCATGCATCTATAATCTAATCAACGGCTGTCATCTGATGCCTATTATCTGCTGGCAATGACTTCTGGATGTGTATCAGAGACTAATAGCTCTTCTGTAGTTCAGGCAGGACTATATTTGGGGTATGAAATATTAATGTCAGAATAAGCTGCTCTGGGTCGATTGGTATTGAATATTTCATCATCTCCTGATTGAGCGCAGCGAGTGGTGTGTATGCAAGATGTGGGAGGGGCTACACACACACACACACACACACACACACAAGCTTTAACAGCTACACACACTTAACTGTACACTCTGGGTCAAAAGATGGTGGTGTTGATAAGAAAACAAGCCCATACAAGAGAGAGGCCCTATTGTTTGCTCGTGGGATAATGATCTTGTGAAAGGATAATCGTGTTGGAGTTTTGTCAGGGACTGAATGAGGCCATTACCGCTTTCATTTGGGGTCTCAGTAGGACACCTGTGCTACGTTTGTGTGTTTTTATGTGCGTGTTGGATGCTTGAGTTACATTTGCACACTAAGTAGTTCTCCTAAAGTGATACTAAGTGCTCATAAAGTCCATACATCTTTTGTGTAAGATTAATGACAGTGTGCAACTGCGTATAAAGGCATGAGTGAACTTGAGAGAGACTGACACAGGGAGATAAAGGGAGGAGGAGGAGGAGGAGGCAGCGAAAGCACCATTGGGGAAGTCTGAAGCCTCATGTCAGTTTCCGCCGTGCAAATCAGAGGAAGAGTTTAGGAGAGCCGTTCAGCACTGGTTTAGCATTTAAAAAAACACCAGACGATCAACTGCAAAAGAAAGAAGGTAATGTGCGTTAAATGAGTTAAATCTTTTTATATCAAGTTCAGGAAATCGCACGAGACGGTAAATGGGAAGTACTATCGTTCAAGATTTTATTTAAATGACTGGTTTGTGACATCTAAAATATGCTGGATTGTAGAGGAGTAAATGCAAACAGTGTGTGTGTGTGTGTGTTTAAAGGGATTCATAAATGGACATTCTCTCATTATTCACTCACCCTCATGTCGTTCCAAACTTCTATGTATTTCTTTCTTCTGTGATACACACATACACACACACACACACACACAGACACACACACACACACACAAAAAGATATTTTAAAGAATGTTTGTAATCCACACTGTTTCTTATCCTATTGACTTCCACTGTATTTTTGTGTGTGTGGAATTTCGAATTGAAATGGTTTTATTGCCAGAAATCTTCAAAATACCTTCATTAATGTCCCACAGAACAGCTTTGAAACCATATAAGGGTGAATTTAGATTTAGATTTTTGGCTTTTTGATTTTTGAACCGTTCCTTTAAAATGCTTGTACAAAATTGTGAAAGCACATACCAGGCAGATGCTGTTTCCTCAGTTTCAGTTCCTTTAACGTTAGGTTCAGTGCGAACATGCGTCTTTAAAGAAGTTGCTTTTATTAACACTGGATATTGTTAGACATCTATTCATATTAGTTTCGGGGGCATGACAGTTGTATGGATGTTGTAAAGGAGACAAAATAAAGCCGCAACAGCGTGGAGTCTGAGATTGTAACAGCGGGGTAACAGTACTCCTGTTGTCCTGCACCTGTCCCTGTCTCCGGAAGCGTCTGTAAAGCCCTTCCAGCTGGTGAGGAAGGAAGCCTTAAGTAGAGCTGTTTGTATTGTGCCAAGGGAACCTCCAAACGGGAGCATATGTGTCAGCCACCGAGCATAAGAGTCGGTCGTATAGTTCATTGTGCTCTTTTATCTTTCAAATTGACACATTAACACTTTACGCACTGAAAAATGTAGGTTATACTTTATTTTTATATTTATTATATTAAATTATATTAAATTATATTTATATTAATGTACTTATTAATTAATGTGCTTACTATATGGTTACAGTCAGGATTCTGCTTTGGCTGAAGTCGAGCTCACATTGCAGGAGTTTTAAAATCCTAACCGATTATGAAATCTGGTCGCAGCACACACATAAGGAGAATCTTTCCAGGTGATCTTTCCCCAAATCTTAAACAAGATTTCAGAGATGTTTACATTAGCTAGCGTGCTAGCAGCTTTCTGAAGCGATTCCCCTCCAGCGCTTCTCTTTCTCCTTTCGGTTGTGATACATTTTCAACACATTATTCAGACAGAAATACTACAAAACCGCTCCACTATCCAACATGAAGACCGATCAAAGTACTCAATAAGCTTTTTGCTCTGTTTCTCAGGAGGGCTAAGTCCTGTAGTGTGAGACTGGCTTTTTAGGGTTACTTTCATGTAATTATACATTGTTTATTGTTATTATAATAGTAAGTGCATATCATGTATAACAAAGACACCTTAAAAAAAGGTGTTACCAAAACAAAAACTTTTCCTTAGAAAGTTGTTATAGAATAGATATATAGTTTATTCTATAGTTATAGAATAAATCACACTGAAGTTTTTATTTACATTTCTTTATAGTTTTTGTATGAGCATTTCTATTGACACATGCATTAGATATTGAAAGTTTCTTCCATCTCTAATTTCTCCAGATTTATCTGTAATGAAACACAAGGGACAGTACTGTATTATCCCACAGCACTCATTGTATTTCAATCAATGGCATTCCTGAAAACGCAAATATACTGATCATCATGACATATTTTACCTCTTTAAAATGCGTTGGGGGAAGGCATTCTCTATTTAGAGAATATTTGATTTAAAAAAATAATAATCTGTGTAGCGCAATGTGAGTATTTTTGTGTTTTTCCCAGATAAGAAAGACATTAAATGCAAATAACAGCTACATTTTTTTTTTTTTTTTGCATTTTAAGAGTAGCATACACCGCACTTTTAATATTTTTTTTCGGGTAGATAAGATTTTGTAATGTTTTTGAGAGCTCATCAAGTAAATAAAAATAATAATAATCTTCAGTGTCACGTGATCCTTCAGAAATTGTTCTAATCTGCTATAGGCTTGTATTTATAGTTTCTTTTTTTCCAGATATAGTTCAAAACAACAGCATGGCAGGGACTTTTTTATATGCCATTGCTAAATTAAAGTATTCATTTCTTTAAAAAACATCTTACTAATCACAAGCTTTGAATTTGTATTATATGCTACTGTATAGTACTATAGACCCTCAAAGGTAAAAAAAACCCCAAAAAACCAAAAAGTCCCAAAAGTTGCGCTGTGATTTGATGGCATGTGTTGATGAACTGTTTTTGTCAGTTTCAATCCTCTCGTGCTCCATGTCTATTCTGGGCACATCCTCATGAATAGTTTACTTTCAGCTGTGACTTGCACATGTCGACATCACATGGGTTTGTGTGATGTAGAACAGAGCATCAGTCTCTTGTCAAGAAATATCAAAAATAAACGAGTTAGTGTGAGATATGCATACTTCACTCTGTTTGTTTTAAAGGGTTGTTGTTCTCTTACATTCCTCACTCGCTGACCTAGATACCGAAGAGTTAATTCTTTGATGTTAACACAAGAAGAAGAAACATTCTCTCTCTCTCTCTTTCTCTGTTCTCCTCTCTGTTCCTCTGTCTCCGTCTCTCCAGAGTCCTTCCATGCAGTCGTGGCTGGGATAAAATGGATGACAGGAATGATGGTGTGCGGGTTGGAGAGAACAAATACATCAGCAAGTGAGTATCGACTCATGAGCGTTGAAATCGTTCTACGATTGGGAGGCTATAACATCCGAACAAAAGAAATGTTGGTGTTTTTTTACTTTTGAAATATGTTCGCAGTGTGATACCATTCAGTCAGATTGTCATTACAGCGAAATAAAAACTAGACAGGAAGATCGGATCTTTTTAATCTGACTTTACATTAAGTGCCAACATAAAATGCATGAAAATAAGATGCTCTAACAAGATAAATACTATAACAATACTTTACAATTAATTGTTAACCATAAAAGAAAACATTGCCTAAAAAGATTTATCATGTGCGTTGTCAACAGATCACACTAACATTAGATTAGGCAACATGAAAGAGAAGAGAAAAAGAGTTTTCAAAACTAAAACTGTTTATTAAATGGTTTACCTGTTTCTTTAAATTGTAATTGTAACTTTGATCACTTCTATTGTCTTCGTTTGTAAGTCACTTTGGATAAAAGTGTCTGCTAAATGTAAATGTTATTGGAGTAATGGCTGCCGACAAATCAGCTTTTCCATCAGAGGAATAAATAAACATTTCAAATCTATTCACATATTTTAAATTGTAATAATATTTCACAATTTTACATGATGCAGCCTTGGTGAGCATAAGAAACTTCTGTCAAAAACATTTTAAAAAATCTAGTGAATGAGGCCAGATTTACGAAAACATTAAGAATGTTATGTTTTTCTGTGGGTTATCATAATTAATAATAATAATACAATAATAATAGTTATTGCTAATAACAATAATTGTAATATTAATAATGTTGTTGTTGTTGTTATTATTACTATTATTATTATTAACTTATGTGTTCATTAATACATTGTTTTTTATTTTAAAAGGGACAGTGCGCATTAATTAACATAAGCATTATGTAAATGTTTCATATATAAATACACAAATAAATACATCTCAGCTTTTTGAATGCATTCTTAAAAACAGAATACAAAAAAAAAATCTTTCAAACATGAAATGAATTGTTGAACCAACTTTGTTTTTTCCAAGGAGAAGCATTCTCTCTCATTTAAAGACCTACAATCTGTACTATGAAGGAAAGACCCTGCAGCTACGCCACAGAGAGGTAAGAAAGAGTTTTACACTCGTTGTGTGGCAGGTGGGGAAGCGTTTGACCCCGTCGGCGCTTCCTCAATTATTCACTATTGTCTGGGGAGTAATAACGGTCTGTGACTGGAGGGGTTGTGTGGGGGGTGTTCGTGCAGGACTCCTTTTGTGTCTGTAAATGCAGCTTGCTCAGGTGCTCTGGCCGCATTTACGTATGCTACGTTTATCACTTCTCAACCTCGTTTACTCTAAAAGTAACACTCCGCTCCGTTATGCATCATCACATGTTCTCGTCAGGTAACAGACTGAAGGGTAAGCATGCGTGCATGTTCTATGTCTTGTGCCTGCAGGAAGAGGAGGAGCTGATCATAGAAGGACTTCTCAATATCTCCTGGGGTTTGCGTCGACCAATCAGGCTTCAGATGCAGGATGACCACGAGCGAATCAGACCTCCTCCCTCCTCTACCTCCTGGCACTCAGGGTGTAACCTTGACAACCAGAGGTCAGACAATGAAGCAAACACGCAAACATATTTAAATGAGCTCATTAACTTCCTATACATGCAGCGCTGAGGAAATACTTTACACCGACAAAATCAGCATATATCAGTAGCTCAAATCTAAGTTTTTAGGTTGTTTTTACCGGAAAAGGAGACTAATATGAGATTAATATGTAAATATACACTACCATTTAAAAGTTTGAGGTTGTTAACATTATTTAATGTATTAACTTGCATGAACAAAACACGAACGATGCATTTATTACAGTATCTGTACAGTATCTTTGTTAACATTAGTTAATAAAAATACTAGCATTTATTGTTCGTTCATGTTAGCTCACAGTGTATTAGCTAATGTAAACACAACTTGTTTTTAAAAATAACATGATTAGTATTAGATTAATAATGCTGTAGAAATACTGTTATTTCATGTTAACTAATGTTGTTAACTAGTGTCAGGTCTTACCAAAGTATTTTATACTCATCAAGAAAAAAAAAAGAGTAGGCTTATTATTGTAAAATGTTATTACAATTTAAAATAACTGTTTTCTGTTTGAATATATTTTGAAATGCAATTTTTTAGCTGAATTCATTATTAGCCTTATTGCTCCGGTCTTCAGCGTCACTTGATCCTTCAGAAATCATTCTAATACAAATATTCATTAATCAATAAATATTTATGATTAGTATTTATTTTGGAAACAGTTATAGTTTTTAGAATTCTTTGATGAATAAAAACTTTGGTTTCTCAAAAACAAAAATCGTTGTTACCGTCACTTTTTGATCAAATAAACATGTTCTTGCTAAATCAAATGATCAGTTTCTTTAGAAAACATCTTACCGACTTTTGAAAGGTAGTATATGTAAGACCGATATATTTTTTTGCAATACACAATTTACAATAAATGAACAATGTTTAATTAGTGCTTATTTAGCTTATCAGTCTCAGCATACAGACATTATCATCAAAACAGAATCACCCAGGATTTCTTTCCTGAGCCCAGTTCTTTAAACTCAAGTAACCTTGAAGCCATATCGCAGCTGAGAGCCTGCTTTGTTTCCTGAGTCTGTTGCCATAGCAACTCTATCCTTGCGATGACCATGCTTTTGGCATTCCATCAGCTGAAATGCTTTGGACGTGTGCGATATTAATAATTCACACGTCTCGAATGTTTTACGGGTTTGATCTCTTCTCGTCTATTTTTGCCTCGTGGTTCCAAATGGGGACTTCAAAAGAGCTATTTATACCCGAGCGCTCCAATGCTAATATTGTTTTCAGCACCTCCTGACAGTCGGTACACAGAATGAAAGAGCACTTATGTGCCAGAATCTTATTGATTATGTTAGCTTAACAAGCAGTTCCCAGAATCATTTGATTTCACGTCCGGTTTGTGTTCATATGCATGATGAAAAGCGGGTGCTTGATTTGTTTTGGCATCATTTGAACAATGATCAGATTCATTAGGATAGACTGATTCCAGCATGAAAAGTTGCAAGATCAAATGTTGCTTTACTAACCTTTTTACTTAACCATTAAAAGGTTTTTGAAGGATGCATTAAATTGATCAAAAGTGACAGAAAGGACATTTATAATTTCATTGTTATATCATTGTTAATCAAAAAAATGTTTCTTAGGTATGAAACCAGCATTCAGTTTTTTTATTTTATTTCAATATTGCAAGTAAATTCTTGGTGAGCATTTTATTAAAATAAAATACAATTGTAAAAATGTGTATAGTATGCAGCGTATACTTTTGTGCTGTGGTTTGTGATTTTTATGTTGGAAGAATTTTTTATGTTCCTAAGAAGTAGGAAATCCACATATAAGAATGATTTCTGAAGGATCATATCATATTATCACTATTTTTATTGTTTTGTTATTGTTAGTAATATTGTATTTTTTCAATAAATACCACCTTTGTGAGTTAAAATCAAATCAAATAAATGTGTATAGTATGTATGGCACATTTTTAAGCTGTGGATAGTGTATTCTTATGTTGTGGAATAATTGTTATGTTACAAGTTTGTGTTACTGTTATTAATATTGTATTTTTAATAAAATAAAGCTCATTTGCCTATACAGATAACTAAAATAAAAGTTGTCTTTTTATTATTTTCAAAAATCACGTTTTTTTATTATGTCGTCATGTTTTTATTGTGTTAGTTAATTAAATAATCCAACTGTAGTTTGATTGAAATGAACTGGAAATGCAAAATAAAATAAAGTAATTCTTCTCTTCTGTAATGGTTCTCCAGTCAGGAGGGTCAAAAACAGACTCCTCAGACTCCACCTCAGATGGAAGTGACGCCTCCCGAGGACCAATCGAGCAACGGCACAACGCAAGACCACGAAGAAGAAGAAGAAGGTACGACTTCAGAAATCCACATTCCGTGACACTGTGACTTGTTCTTCCTCCTCATCTTCCTCTTGCCCCTGGCAGAGTCGTGTGACGTCTCCGCTCAGCTTCTTCGAACCAAAAGCGATGCCGGTGTTCTGAGACGGGGCAGGAGACGGTCTCCCAGCGACCAGCGGCGAATCAGAAGGCACCGGTTTTCCATCAACGGTCACTTCTACAACCATAAGGTAACCTGAGAAGAAACATTCGCGGGTGCCGTTGTTTGAGCAGCAGCCATGTGATCCCTCCTTCCTCTTTCTCTCTGAATCAGACGGCTGTGTTCACTCCTGCGTACGGTTCTGTAACTAACGTCCGGATCAACAGCTGCATGACCACGCCACAGGTGCTGCGGGTCTTACTGAATAAGTTTAAGATCGAGAACAGCCCGGATGAGTTCGCCCTCTACCTCGTTCATGCCAGCGGAGGTCAGCTGCTATCTGCTCTTATTTTCCTGTTATTAAACGACTGCGCAACACTTAATCGCCACCTAGTGGACAGCATGACAACTACACAGCATTGTGGGCTACGATCAATAATATAGAGCTAGTATCCTTCTAGCCGAAGTATTGAACGTTTTAAATGTTTTTGAAAGAAGTGTGTTCTGCCCACTGAAGGCGCATTTTTTGATGAAGTGAAGAAAATTGTGAACATAATATTTAGAAATGTTATTACTATTTAAAACGACTTTTTTCCATTTAAATACAATTTTGAAAAAAATATTATTTCTGTTATTTTCAATAAGCATTACTCTTTAGTCTTTAGTGTCACGTTCAGAACTCATTTTAATACACTTCTTACTGTAATGATTTTTTTCATATTTTGTAGAAACCATGATACGCAATAATTAAAAAGTAATTAAGACAAAAAGAGAGGAAATGATTACTTTTCATTTGCTACGATGCATTAATAACACTTTTTATTTCAAATAAACTTTTTCTCATTTTATAAGAATCCTGAGAAGAAAACAAAAGTTTTACACGGAAATAAATGTAATTAAAAGTTTAAACTGTATTCGTATTTTACATTATTGTTGCTCTATTTTTCATCAAATAAATGTACTTTAGTGGCCGTGAAAGGCTTTCAAAAGCATTAAAATGTAATAATTGCAAACATTTAATAAGTAGTGCAACCTACTTTTAGTATTAAACTTGATGTTTGTGCAACAGATATAAATGATACCCCAAATCTTAGACAGTTTTAATAAAGAGTTGCTCTGTGGTTGTTAAGATTTTTGCACATCTCTTTGGCAGTTCACTAGTATTGTGGGGGTGAACCGTTTTGCACATTATAAGGCTTATATATTTGCACGAAATGTGAAAACGTGCCCTGTGTTTCAGAGCGTGTTCAGCTGAAGCGTACAGACTACCCGTTAGTAGTGAGAATACTTCAGGGACCGTGTGAGCACGTCTGCAAGATCTTTCTCATGGAGCAGGATCTGGGAGAGGAGATTCCCTATGAGGTGAGTCTGTGTGTGAAGCAGAACTGATCTGCTGAAGCAAAAACACGTTCTCATAACTGACTGCAGTTGACCTCCACTGCTGTAGGTGGCGCAGTACATCAAATTTGAGATGCCCGTCCTGCAGAGTTTTATTACCAAACTGAAGGAAGAGGAGGACAGGGAGGTGCAGAAGCTGAGAAGCAGGTATGATCCATGATTTAAGCTTTGAATCATTCATTAACTCAGTGGAAAGACCAAAGTCAGCTACAAAGACACAATACTGTACTTTGGAAATTTAAGGCATTTCATTTAGTTACAGTTACAATATCAAAGCATGAACTTACCTCAGCCTCAAATATACATTAATCTATTTTTTTGTTTGTTTTGTTTTTTCCTGTGGACAAGGCTGCTCGTTTTAAATATTAATAAATTTACCAACAATTCACTTAAGAAATATAAAGATCTATTATATAATATTCTGTATGACATACATTTCACTTTATTTATTTTATTATTATTATTTTA